>NW_015542476.1:241401-263363 GCF_001515605.1 Sinocyclocheilus anshuiensis
TCGACGGCTTTCAGCCTCACCCTGCTTCATTCTACTACGTTAATAAATAATTAGCTCATCCATGAACATGATTTCTGCCCGAGTCCCGTCGGTTTGCATCGGCTGTGGGGATGAAGACGATAACTCCCATGACTCCACACTCAGTCACAGCGTCATCAAACTACACCTTTGTCTATTTGTTTATTTTGAATACGCGCCCATATTGTGCCTTGAATGTATAATTTTATTTAAGTTAAATGTATCATGGTTTTCCACAAAAATATTAAGCTGTTTAAATATAATCAACATCAACATTAAAAATAATAATAAATGGTTCTTGAGCATGCAAATCAGCATATCATAATGATTTCTGAAGGATCATGTGACACTGAAGACTGGAGTAATGATGCTGAAAATTCAGCATTGCCATCACAGGAATAAATTATAAATGTAATAATATTTTAAAAGATATCTGTTTTTACTGTATTTTTGATCAAATAAGTGCAGAATCAAGAAAATTTATTGAAATTACACAAGTACTAAAAATAGGATAGTTGTCTTGATGCAACATTATTTCGTAATTGTATTTAGTTTTTATTGTATTTTTGTTATAATAAAAAAAAAAAGTAAAATGTGACTGAGAAATGTTCTTTACAAATTTCATCCGATTCACACATATGTGACCCTGGACCACAAAACCAGTCATAAGGGTCAATTTCTCAAAATTGAGATTTATACATCATCTGAAAGCTGAATAAATAAGCTTTCCATTGATGTATGGTTTGTTAGGAAAGGGCAATATGGCCGAGATACAACTATTTGACAATCTGGAATATGAGGGTGCAAAAAATCAAAATACTGAAAAAATCACCTTTAAAGTTGTCCAAATGAAGTTCTTGGCAATGCATATTACTAATCAGAAATTAGGTTTTGATATATTTACAGTAGGGAATTTACAAAATATCTGCATGGAACATGATCTTTATTTAATATCCTAATGATTTTGGCATAAAAGAAACATCAATCATTTTGACCCGTACAATGTTTTTTTTGGCTATTGCTAAAAATATACCCAAGCGACTTAAGACTGGTTTTGTGGTCCAGGGTCACATATGTTCCACCACCTCCTGATCCAGCCCTGGTTTTCACAAAGACTCTTCATACAAACTTTGTCTTCTGGCTCGCTCTCTGTGTTCAATGGCATAACTCTGCCTTCCCACTACTTAGAGACAGAGTGTGTGTTATAGAGAGAGAGAGAGCATGTGGCACTGAATAGCCTTTTGAGCTTTTCCCCTCTCAGTGAGAAATCAAGCAACGGAGAGAGAGAGAGAGAGAGAGAGAGAGAGAGAAAGCAAACTTTCCCTCCTACTGTTGGACTTTTCCCAGACTTGAGTGCTGGAATGGATTTCCTCTGATACTTTGGATGTCACTGCACAACTGTGGGGTTTATGCACAGAAGGGATCTTTCAAGTTTTGTTGACTGAGCGTGTGTATGTGAGGCGTGTGTGTGACAGGAGCGTGCTCGGAGCTATGTCAGATGTTACACGGAAAGGTTCTGGGAGACCAGGATATTACTACAGACTCCTGGGTCGAACGAGGCTACAGAGACAGCGCAGCCGCTCCAGGAGTAGAAGCAGAGCCACAAACAATAGGGGTAAACATCTCGTTATAACTTTGCTACATTGTTTCTGAAATATTCCCTCCAGCCTTTTAAAGTACTTTTATATGTTGTCAACAGTGCAGTATATGTTAATAATACCCATAACTGTTACATTTGACACACTTAGCTGCAGTATGTTAAGTTTGTGTGTAAGATTTCTGTTGTTGCCACAGTAGTAAAACATCATAACAGCCCGTTTATAAGAGTGCAACTGCCATAAACAGTTATTACCACTTTATGGCAGCACTCTTCTGAGTACTTGTTATGAAAGCTGTTTTTTTCTGTTTATTTTAATTCTGACTAAGAACATGATTGAATGAATGAACTCTAAGAAATGTAAATCACTTTATTTTGCACTTCTTTTTAGATTAAAAAAACTGGATGCAAGCACTTCCTCTTTAACCATGAACCATTTTAGAGTTGCTATTAATGTGTTTCTGTTGGACTATTGTTTGGTTGTGTGTGTGTGTGTGTGTTAAAGAGAAACGTGATGTGAAAATGTGAGTGATGATCAGACATTGTTGTCTAATCACAGTTTGCCAGTTGTCAAACTATGAGTCTGTGCATTAGTAGTGGGACTCTTTTTGGAGATTAAATTGTTATGGCAGTAGGTGACAAAGGGTTTGTGTATCATTAAAAAGTAATTGAAACATTCACTCAGCCAATTCATTCAAAAACAACAAATTCCTACAGGAACCAAGTGCCACTACTATATGTTGCTTGGCAATGCTGAATGACTGATTCTATGACTTTGGAACTATTTTCTTTTGTTTAATATAATATCAAATTTGACAAATGTATTTATTCATAAAGACATAGTACTGTGATGTGAAGTAGTGTTAACCCCTTTTTCATAGAAATGTTGTATAAAAGAAACATTCAATTCAATTCAGTTCAAGTTTATTTGTATAGCGCTTTTCACGATACAAATCGTTGCAAAGCAGCTTTACAGAAAATTAAGTTTCTACAATATTTAGTAGTAGCTTATCAGTGGTGACTGTCAGTTAATGTACATATGGCAGAAATGTACGGAAAAATCAATTAAAGATGATCAAACATCAACATGGACGGATCATAGTCTCATGTCTGTGGCCTTTTTTTGATATTAAGTACAAAAGCATACGTGACCCTGGACCACAAAACCAAAAGTCGCTGGGGTATATTTGTAGCAATAGCCAAAAAAAACATTGTATGGGTCAAAATTATTGTTTTTTATTTTATGCCAAAAATCATTAGGATATTAAGTAAAGATCATGTTCCATGAAGATATTTTGTAAATTCCCTACTGTAAATATATCAAAACTTAATTTTTGATTAGTAATATGCATTGCTAAGAACTTCATTTGGACAACTTTAAAGGAGATTTTCTCAATATTTAGATTTTTTTTGCACCCTCATATTCCAGATTTTCATATAGTTGTATCTCGGCCAAATATCGTCCTATCCTAACAAGCCATAGATGACTGGAAAGCCTATTTATTCAGCTTTCAGATGATGTATAAATCGCAATTTCCAAAAATTGACCCTTATGATGGGTTTTGTGGTCCAGGGTCACATATCGTATTTAATGCTAATGTGTTATTTTTACGTATTATTATTTTCTTTAATGTTTGTTTCCATCCGATCTTGAATAATTGGTTAACTCCCCTGTATAAAAAACTTAGTCACTCTGTCAGTTTAATGTTAGTTGTAACACCTAAGTATGACCGTTTAATACCGCAGAAGCCGTAAAGTAAGTTAACGAGCCCTCATGTGGAGCGGCTGGAGTTGAGCTTCTGTGTGGAGAAGGGGTTATTATCAGCTGTAACTTTACGGTTTAACAACAAGACAGGTGACCAGCCACAAGTATTGAACCTGACACACCAAACGCTCATACTCACACAATTTTCCAAACCAGTCAAGCAGGAACTCAGTACTTCAGTATGGCCCAACAAGCTCCTGCGCTCTCTTTCTCTCTCTCTCTCTCTCTGTCACACACACACACACTGAGTAATTTCAGAAGTGATGGCTGTGAATGTCTTCTTTAAACTCTCATCTAGGTTATTGCTATCTGGGCTTATTACACAGGGGGTCAATCGAGATCCCTGAGTCATTCAAACTTAATTCAGTCACTGAGAGAATCGATTCATGTAGTAGATGAGGTGCTTTGTGATGGGGCTTTGTAATGGCACAGCTGTTTTGGGGACTTGGCAGGTTTAAGGTGACATCACTGTGGTAAACTTTTGAAGTAAAAAGTATGAGCAAACAGAAGCAGTGATTTATAGAGAGATTATAACATTTAGGATAAATGTCTTAAACTCAGTATGTTGGTTTATTTGCTTGAATGACAATGATATTTTCTGTTCAGTGACGCACACCCAAGTATGTGTGGGTTTTTGTTTGACAGAGAGAATCAGGAAGTTTTCCAGTGGAATGATTGTCATAGAAGATTTTGCATGTTTTGTGGGGGTTGATCTACTTAACTTTCAAGCTGAATGTTAAAAGATCAGTTCTTGTTTAGTAGGGATAATGTTGCAATGTCTGTGTGGGCATGGGAGATCTCTGTTACTATTATTATTATTATTATTATTTATCTTGTCCTCCAATAAGTAACCTGTATTTCAGAGAGCCTAGTAATAAAAAGTAAAACATACACACTCATTATTACTCGTGTGAAGATGCACGTCACCAGTGGGATCATGCAAATTGAGCGTACATGGAACAGAATTATGAGCTTTGTTATCTGTGGTGCTTGTTTTGGTTCAGCTGACTGATAGCTTATCAGTTCATGCATGACAGAAGATGGCGGCACTTTGGATCTGAATATTCAAATACGGCACCAGTATGAGGTAATGGTGCCTCCATGAGCTCACCTGAGCTCAACTCTATTACACAACCAATTACACACACACACCCCTCACATGGGGTGGCTAAACATACATACTGTAATAACCCTGTTTGAGCACATGCATAGGATCTGGAGAGAAAATTATAGCCTATGTATTTACGTCCACCACAGCCAGCTGCATGTGAGTGTTTGTGCAGTGTGTTCTCTCTCTAGCTCTCCCTTCCTTCCTCCCCTCTGTTCATTTTTGATAATACAGCATTACATCACCACTATATCAGCTGCTAAATGGACAACCTGTGAACCACACACACGGACACAGCTGTGTGAGGAATAACCTGTTCTGGGAACAGTACAACCCCTGCTCTTCCCACAGTCGATGTGTTTTGCTATGCTATGGTTTTTAAGGTCTGATTAGGAAACACATGGGATCGTGATTAGTGGACTTAGCGGTGACTGACAGTTGCATGCAGCTGTGGTTTTCACATGTTTGCTCTGCATTATCTCACAGGAACGCTATGTCAGAAGATTATGGTGGAGGTTGTGCTGCACTGCTGATGTAGGACTAGTTTCGCGGTTCCTTACTCTAGATGCGACCGAGATTAAAACTGGGAAATTGGTCCGACAGAGTGTCACTATGTTGGAGCTGTGACACATTGTGCAATGGTGTTAGGGGAAACAACACTTCTTGAGCCCATTCTCACCTCCTCTAATCATCATTTCCTATCTGCTGCTGTGGCCTAGTAGGTGCATGTTATTTCATGCATTGTGCCATGCTGCCCATTTGGGCAACATGAGGTTGAATCCGGCTTTGCGACCCCATTTTTACCTCTTCTCATTATCATCATTAATGTTAGCTGTGGTTTAGTGGCTAGTGCTAAACTGTGGTGCACATGTGGACAGCATGAGTTTGAATCTGGCTTGCAACACTTTCTGATCCCAATTCCATTTCTTCTTCTTTCCATAATTTCTTGTCATGCCTTTACTATATTTGTTGTCATGTCTTTACAGTTCTGTACTCTAGTAGATACATTGAGCCATGGTGCTCATGTAGGAAATATGAGGTTGAATCCAGCTCACATCACTTTCTAATCCCATTCATACCTCTTCTCATCTTCATTTCTGTCAACCGTGGCATAGTAGTTGGTGCATGTGATTTGATACATTGCACCATGGTGCTAATGTGAGCAATGTGAGGTTGAATCTGGTCTGCATCACTTTCGGATACCTTTCCCATTTCTTCTCCCCATCGTGTCTTGTCATCTTCTCACTAGAATTGTTGTCACACTGTAGCTTAGCAACTGGTGCATGTGATTTGATACATTGTGCTGTGGTGCTCTTATAGGCAACTTCCAGCTCCCAACATTTTCCTGTTACCACCTCTTCTCCCCATCATTTTCTGTAATCATTATTCATAGTTTAAAAAAAAACATCTATATATAACATTTATAATCAGAGACAGGTGTTGTAGCACATCAAATGTGTTTTGTGATGTGGTCACACAATCTGATATGATTCACTTTTTACGCCCTCAACACGGATGATTTTATCATACTCTGTGCCGAGAAGTGAGGAAATACAGTTGCTTTGCAGAATGCTGTAGGGAATGTTGATGGGTTTGAGCCGGAATTCGGCTGGAGTTTCCATTAAGCGTCACATCTATCTATTTATACAGGAAACTAGGGTAAATACCATTGTAAAAAAAAAACTCGCCAAGGTTACAGTTTGTCAGAGTGTTCTGATAAAAATGTCTGTAGTAAACTTAACAACAGATCTAGGTCAGGCTGGAAAGTCAAAACAGACAAAGGAAGAGAGTGAAAGAATGGGAAAAAGAGAGTGATGAAGACATGAAAGACAGGAAATGAACGAAGGAGGTGAAAGGACAACAGAGATAAATGTGATTAAACAGGCAGGAAAGCAGAAATCTATGTCAGAATGGTCTGATAGCTGGATGCTGTGCTAGAGTCGGTCAGTCAGTGAAATATTTTTAACTAGTTCATGGTTTTGTTGTTGATTTGCAATAGTTGCTGTTTATATGTGCGTAGTAGGTCTCTCTTTCTGTGTGTGTGTGTGTGTGTGTGTGTGTGTGTGTTAAATATTGGAATGTCTGAGTTCACATCAAACTTTCAAAGTTGCAAAAACAGAATCTTTCTTTTGCTGTGCTTCCCACACACATATCTAGGGATGTAACGATTAATCGCCAGCCGGTCGAAAATCGATTCAAATACATATTCAACGATTCAAATCGGTTGTGATGCCAAACAAATCGTAATACAATTGGATACTTCAACAAAGTAAAATAATCTCAAACATACGGCACGCTCTCTTCATTTTATCAAATGATCATAATAATCACATCTATTCATTTTACAATCATGCTACTAGCATTTTATTCAGACTACCCTACCCTTTAAAAGTTTGGGATGAGTGCGATTTTTGTTTTTGGTGTTTTGAAAGAAATCAATACTTTTATTTAGCAAGGATACATTCTACAATCCTGCTACTAGCATTTTATTCAGACTACCCTACCCTTTAAAAGTTTGGGATGAGTGCGATTTTTGTTTTTGGTGTTTTGAAAGAAATCAATACTTTTATTTAGCAAGGATACATTCAATTGATCAAAAGTGACAAAGACATTTATTATGCGACAGTGTTTCTATTTTATATATTAAAATAGATACATTAAAATATACATCAATTTATTAAGTATTTATTATTTATTCCAAATTGTATTGTGTTTCACAATATTACTATTTTTACTGTATTTTTGATCAAATAAGAACTTATTAAAAAGAGGGAACTTAAAATGTTGATTTAAAATGGTGAAAATCACATGCTTCAGTAAATTTGTGAGGTTTTTTTCCAAGGTTTGGACTTTACAATTATGTGTACAATAATCTAGTTTGCCTGCATGTAACAGTGTGTTTCAGTTCTTAATGTAGTCAGGTTTTGTGGAGTTGATTGTTCAGTGCTCTTATGACTGTATGTGTGTTAGATCATCATGTTCCGTAACTTCATTCTCACGGAGGAATGTCCTCTACAGGAAAACCTAGAAACATTGTGTCCCAGCCCACAGCTCAGGAAGTGTGTTTTCTGACCTGTGTGTGTGTGTGTGTGTGTGCACGCTGATAGTTGGTCTTGCTTCTGTAAGAGAGTATTCTAAGACTGGCTGAATTCTCAGCAGGTTTGAGATGTGGTTGCTATGGGAACAGCAGAGCGAGGTGATTGTTCTGTATAACCACTGGGAAGGTACCTGTCAATCATGGTGTCGGCGAGGACAGCTGGGTCTAATGGAAACACATGTTTAGCTCAAGGAGAAGAGACAGTTATGCAGGTGCTGGTGTGTGTGGGTGGTCACATCTTCTTGCCTTATTGCACTGTTCTTCAGAGGTAACATTATGATGCTGGTTTTAATTTTGTTTAAATTGAATAGAAAGATATTTAACAGCAAATACCTTTTTATCAACGAAAATGAAATAAATTGCCGTTTGACATCTCTGACTGAAAAACACGACCTGTGGTGAAGGACGTGTTTTCATTTGAAGTAAAAGTACAATTTTGTACATCAATAAAGCAGAAAATAATTAAAATGAATTATAAATGAATGAATAAATTATTATTATTTTATTTATTTTATTTTATTATTATTTGACTAGTTAATCAGTCTAAAAATTACATGGTACTTTTTTTCTCAACATGGCACCATGGTAATAATTTGCAAAAAAAAAAAAAGATATAAAATTTAAATTTAGGATATTTATATTTTAATTTTTAAAAATGATTATAATCATATTTTAAATTCTAAAATGTATATTTAAAAATAATTTTGTGCCATATTTTGTGAAATACTTTATGTAAATAAATTTTAATTTATGAATTATAATCATATAATAAATTCTAAAATTAATAATTAAATGTATATTTAAAAATCCTTCTGCTATATTTTTGTCATACTTGAATGAATTCATTTTACCTTTAATGAATCCTTTATGGTGATAATTAGTAGTCATAGGGCACCATGGTAATAATTTTCAAATAAATAAATGTTATAGGTTACATTTAAATAAATGTTGTCTTATAAGACCTGTGTGTGTTTGTTGTTATGTTTGTGCATTTATTTTTTTGTTTTCTTCCTGAACATACAGGTGGTTGACACTTGTGAAACGGTCTTCTCCTGAGGGAAGCAGGATTGAAACCACACTGATCCTCACATTAATCTAGAACCACACACATAGCAGCCACAAGGACTGTTTTTGGATGTCAATTCAAGCAGACACTCGCTCTCAGTCTCTCACAGCTGCGTTCCTTCACATCTTATATCTTTAACAAACAGACACTCACACACTGAGAGAAAGTGAAAGCCATCTCTCCCAGATCAAACTACACGGCTCCTCACTGTTGAATTCTCATTACACATCGCCACTGGGCTTGATGGAAACTTGATTGAAGTTTAATAATCTGCTGTTGAAGGGTTTTAGCAGGATAATGTGAGACCTTTGCACTTCCACCTGCTTCTTTTTCATTCATTTTTGTGTTTAGCTTTTTAAAATCTTTGTTTAGCTTTTTAAAATCTGTTTTGAAAGCGATCATGATCTGAGAGAAGATGTGTTTAGGTATGCTAGGTTAACCAGATGTTCGGCTACAGCTTTCCTGGGTAACATCCTAGTTCTGTTGTGAAATAATAGCAACAGAGTGGCACTGCTCGCTATAGAGGTTTTATGTTGTTATCATTTGCCCTTTGTCTATCAATTCGTACTTATCCGTTACTACTAATAGTAATCATTATTACTAGTGTGCCATTGAAAACTTGATCGAAGTGGACAACCTTCAGGAGCGACCACAAGCGTGCCATCATTTATGAGACTAGCAGGGTGTCTCAGGGTGTATTCACACCAGGAAAGTCCGCTGGTTCACTTGCTTTGGTCTGGACCAAATACAGTGTTGATTTTTTTGTTAGTTTGGTGCGGTTCGCTTTCACACTGCCCTTTTTTGCAAGTGAACCAGAAATTGTAAACAAAATCACACGTGTGCTAAGGTCATCCATTCATTGGACAGAAATTCTCAAGCAGGGAAAAACAGGAAGTGCAAAAACAGGCTAACGATGGAGATCTTTCGTAGTGCAATTTTTATTCTTTTACTGATTTGGTGTTATCAGATACTAACGCAATATGAGGAAACTTATGAGCATCATATGAGACAATGTCATACGATGTTGTAATTACGACTTAAAATAAAGAAAAGAAATAGGATGCGCTTGCCGTCTCTGTCTTGCACAGGAGCGCTTCACAAAAATGCACCAAAACTCTGCGAATATTTTCCTTACAGACACGATGAATAATATATCTATAGAAAGCTTTAAATGACTACAAAACGAAATAATTCAAATCCAAAACAAAAACTCTTATTATGTAATCCATAAAGATGCATTTCTTTCTAAAGGCGCGTCCAATGATGAGATGGCGAGTCAGGATCATCAACTTCATTGCGACACTGACTCATAAAACACTAGTATATTAATAAATCATTCAAATATCTCATTACTATTTTCCCCCAACGTGGTCATGGTAGTTTTTGCGGCAAACTTTAGCCTATTTAGCGCGCTCACGTCACGTTGCTGTGCGCCATGGTCAATAAAACTCATCATTTGCATGTGCTTTTAAGCATTGTGGTTTAAAAACAAGTGATTTAAGCCATTGAAACGCAAATTGAAACTATATGCGTGAGCTGTCTGTTTCTGAGCGTGATTTCTGCAATTGGGTCGGATCGAGGTCGGGTCATATTCACACCTTAAACGAACCGTACCAGAGTTCGTTTGGAAGCGGACCGAGACCACCTCTTCAGCTGGGTCTCGGTACAGTTGTTTGGTCCGCACCCGAGTGCGATTGCTGTATTCACACCTGCCAAAAAGATCCGCACCAAGAGGGGAAACGATCTTGTGTTCTATTCAATCGAACCAAACAAGACAGGTGTGAATACACCCTCAGGTTCATCTGAACAGTCTTCCCTCTTCATAAATGTTTGATGACTAAATGCAGTTTACAGTATGACAGATTATAATATACTATTGTTCATAGTTGATCATTCATTTCTCCTATTTGCCATGAGCAAAATACACAGGGCAACTTTTAAATTCATTGATAATAATATAGGCAAAATTAATGATTTATTGACCACTGTTCAAGAAATGCTTTTGGTTTTCATTTCAAAATTCTGTTTATATTAGTGTGTAGTTGTCCAGCATTGTCTGCAGTGTCACATGCTAAAGTGTTTTAAATTACATTTTTCTGTAAAACCTTTATGACCTTATATTACTACTTAAAGACTACATGGAATATTAATAAAATGTATAGTAAGTGTACAAATATTATATTTTACAATATTTGTAAAATGTATTTGTCACACTACAGCCGTGGCCAAAAGTTTTGAGAATGAAGTCTGCTGCCTCAGTTTTTATGATGGCAATTTGCATATACTACAGAATGTTATGAAGAGTGATCAGATGAATTGCAATTAATTGCAAAGTTCCTCTTCGCCATGAAAATTAACTTAATCCCAGAAACATTTCCACTGCATTTCAGCCTTGCCACAAAAGGACCAGCTGACATCATGTCAGTGATTCTCTCATTAACACAGGTGAGAGTGTTGATGAGGACACGGCTAGAGATCACTCTGTCATGCTGATTGAGTTAGAATAACAGACTGGAAGCTTTAAAAGGAGGGTGGTGCTTGAAATCATTGTTCTTCCTCTGTTAACTATGGTTACCTGCAAGGAAACGTGCAGTTATCATTGCTTTGCACAAAAAGGGATTCACAGGCAAGGATAATGCTGCTAGTAAGATTGCACCTAAATCAATAATTTATCGGATCATCAAGAACTTCAAGGGGAGAGGTTCAGTTGCTGTGAAGAAGGCTTCAGGGCACCCAAGAAAGTACAGCAAGCACCAAGACCGTCTCCTAAAGTTGATTCAGCTGCGGGATCGGGGCACCACCAGTGCAGAGCTTGCTCAGGAATGGCAGCAGGTTGGTGTGAGAGCATCTGCACGCACAGTGAGGCGAAGACTTTTGGAGGATGGCCTGGTGTCAAGAAGGGCAGCAAAGAACCCACTTCTCTCCAGGAAAAACATCAGGGACAGACTGATATTCTCCGAAAGGTACAGGGATTGGACTGCTGAGGACTGGGTTAAAGTCATTTTCTCTGATGAATCCCCTTTCTGATTGTTTGGGGCATCCGGAATAAAGCTTGTCCGGAGAAGAAAAGGTGAGCGATACCATCAGTCCTGTGTCATGCCAACAGTAAAGCATCCTGAGACCATTCATGTGTGGGGTTGCTTCTCAGCCAAGGGAGTGGGCTCACTCACAATTTTGCCTAAAAACACAGCCATGAATAAAGAATGGTACAAAAACTTCTCCCAACCATCCAAGAACAGTTTGGTGATGAACAATGCCTTTTCCAGCATGCTGGAGCACCTTGCCATAAGGCAAAAGTGATAACTAAGTGGCTCGGGGAACAAAACTTCTCAATTTTGGGTCCATGGCCAGGAAACTCCCCAAACCTTAATCCCATTGAGGACTTGTGGTCAGTCCTCAAGAGGCGGGTGGACAAACAAAAACCCACAAATTCTGACAAACTCCAAGCATTGATTATGCAAAAATGGGCTGCTATCAGTCAGGATGTGGCCCAGAAGTTGATTGACAGCATGCCAGGGCGAATTGCAGAGGTCTTTAAAAAGAAGGGTCAACACTGCATACTGAGTCTTTGCATAAACTTATTGTAATTGTCAATAAAAGCCTTTGACATTTATGAAATTCTTGTAATTATACTTCAGTATACCATAGTAACATCTGACAAAAAGATCTAAAAACATTGTAGCAGCAGACTTTGTGAAAGTTAATATTTGTGTCATTCTCAAAACTTTTGGCCACGGCTGTTTATTATTAAGTACTGTAAGTGAACTGCAAAATAAGCTGAAAATGAGCTAAAATGGTCTAAAAATAATTAAATGAATAGCGAACAGTCATAGGACTTTCCCTTTGTTTGAACCTATAGTAAAATCTTGAACTTAAAGAATGGTCATGTCCATGTTGTTTCCCAGTCCACACAACATACCAGTTCTAGGAAATTGGGTGAGAAGATGCTTGAAAAGAATTCATACTCCTGCACTTTTCCCAGCATGTGAATTATGAAGGGCAGTCAGGAACAGTGGGAGGATTTAAGAATTTTGTGTACTGGTGGCACAATGAGGTAGAGATTTGATGACTTTATGAATGAGCTATTAGGACATCTGTGACATACAACTCTTACATTATGACAGTGGAAGATCAGTCACTGAATGGATGTGTTGGCATGGTGATTGTTTATGTGGTATCTGCCTATGTGATTACATTCTGTGAGAGTCTCACAGTCTACATCCACACTATGCTGGGATTTGTGCACGTGGGTTTATTCTTGGCAGTTGCATTTTACAATTAAATGTCTGTATACTCTGTGTGTGTGTGTGTGTGTGTGTGTGTGTGTGTGTGTGTGTGTGTGTGTGTGTGTGTGTGTGGGACAGTCATTTTAATAAATAAATTTCTCCCTGTCCCTCTTGTCTCATAGACTCTCCACCTGAGAAAACAGGGCGGAGACGTAGCATGCCAGGCTCTGCCCCTGACAAACCCCTGCCCACAATGGAGCCCACTGCTGCTGCTGCTACACCCTTCAGGGTCACAGTGAGTATTATATGTGTGTTTGTCATGTGTAAGTGTGTGTGCATCTGATCAAACACAGTCTGGAATCCAGATGCGATGCATACTGTGCCCATATGTATCTTATCTTTATTGCTACTACTACTTCAGATCTTTAGTATTAAAACTCTGTAGTTCTAATAAACGTTAGGTTTCAAGTCATTTTGTCAAATGCTAATTTCCTACTTGAGGCAATAAATGTGAGCTGTGGTGTTATTTTTAGTTAAAAAGCAAAAACCCAGTGCACATTCAACCAACACATTCAGCCAAATAACCAAACAGCTGAAACGCAAGATCCGGCCCAAAACCACAGGATTAGACCAAGCCTAATATTCTAAGTATTAAGTTGAGGTCTGGATCAAGGCTATATTTAAAGGCTAGATTATACATCAGGATATTACACACAATTACAGACAAATGTATCCCAAACAAGCTCCATTTGAAGAGAATGTTTTATTGATGGGCATCAAGGAAGATTTAACAGCGTTCAAATGCTCACTGTAATTGGTATGAAGTTGTAATGATATATTTATGAGCGTGAGCTCTATTAGCAAAGGATGAAAAACTTCTCATGATTGAAAGGCAGTCTGTTAGCAATCGTTTCAAATTGAGGCTCACATTATATGCCAGTTGCGGAAGTGAATCAACAGCAGGTGGTATTCAGTAGTTTCACCCTCTGTATAAAATACAGTTCTACAAAGTGTCCATATGGGCTTTTTATGTGTGTTTGTGGCTTATCATTTCCTGAATGCAAATGTAATTACATTTAAATGAGATCTCTGAGGTGACTCGAGGGCCACTTGACCTCTGAGCTTCTGCAGTTTCAGGCCCAATTACTTGTCTAGCCTAGAGCATAGTTTGCAAATATCTCCTGTGAAATCAAATCATCCATGATCAGAGAACAATGAAGCTTCACCATAGTTCTTCCAAGTGCTGTACATGTTTGAACAGGTTCAAGGTGAAGAATGGAAGCCTTAGATGTCATTGTTTTAGATGAATGAATGGAAGATGCCACATACCTTGATTGTTAGGTCAGTACATGGGCAATTAGGGAAGTAATTATATGAATGAATGAATGAATGAATGAATGATGCATTTATATAGTGCTTTATTTGTTGATGCATTTAAATAGCGCTTTATTATTGCTTATTATAATCCCCCTGCTCCCCCCGCTGGTAGGCAATGGTACTGTACCCTTTGGAATCAGGAGCTCATGTAATTTTTCTCCCCTTTCTTTCTCTGAGTGCATTATTTTATCCTCCTTTATGAACTCTTATTCACTGTGCATGAATAACACCATTAATACAAGGTCTGGTTTTGACCGTGAGGCATGAGCAGATGTATCGAATGACCTTCTTATATGAGAGAAATAGTGATATAATTACTGTACATATCAAGAAAGAAGGAAGAATAGATTTGTTTTGTGAATGCTTTCAAATGTTTCTACGGTAGTATAAAACCCACTCTGTGAACTAATCGGTGCTGTGTGTGTGTGCTAAAGATGGAGTGTGGGAAAAGCAGAAGAACACAGAGAAAGTTTACTGGTGTTTTTTTTCTTTGGATCGATGAGTTACTCAGTAGCCTCAGGTTTGTTGTGTGTTAAACTGTATCTGACCCTTTTATTGGAGTTTCAGTGGATGCCTGACATACTTTATACAGTTGACAAGTGACAAGGCATTGGGAAATGTATTTAAAGTGGTATTATTTAGCTAGATATAATCATATGAATACGCTATTATAATAAAAAAATGGCTTCATGCAAATGTATTTCAGGTAATTTTCCATCGATTTGCTCCTGGCTGCTATTTGATATAGGCTTTAATTAATTTCTACCACTTGCACCTAACCCAGGCTTTCCCATCTGCTTTCAATTTGTGAAAAGGTCAAATGTGTCTCGTAATTTGTTTAGCCAAAGCATCCTTGTGGTTTAATGTAGAACTAAGGATGATGATGGAATCCTGCAAAAATGTGTGCCCGAGGGCCACATGTGACCTTGGTCCGGCCTTGGATATTGACTGTCAACATCTATGACCTGTTTGACAGACCTGATCGATAGTTGCTTATTAACACGGTTTGACATTGCATACCATGACTGAATTATTTACTAGGGCTACAACGAACACTGTTTTGATAACTGATTCGATTATTTTTCATTTAATCAGATTTTTTACATCTGTGTGCATATGATATTGTGTGCAATAGTTTAAAATAAAATGGTTAAGGCCCATTTACGCCAAGAAAGATAACTATAACGATAAATGTATTGGCATCCACACCAAAGATGATAATGTTCTGTTTATTATAAGAGTGTGTTGCAGTTATTTCATCTGCTGCTTTAAACACTCAAGCTCATTCAGGCTCAAGTCACGTGGATTCTGATAGGCTGTCAATGTTTTTATCATTCATTAGCTGGAAAAAAAAAAAAACATTTTGAAAGTGATTACACTGATATTGTTGCTCTGTGTCGTTAATGTTATAGTTGTGTTGTGGACTGTAATATTCACATAGAATTAGAACAATTATTTAAACTTTACAGTTATAGTTATTGTCCTTGGTACGAATGGGTCTTTGCAATAATCGAACATGAGAGCAGTTTTTATAAATGCTGGTAAGAGGTAGAATCAATGCAGACCCGTTTCTAGGCATAGACAAACTAGGCGCTCGCCGAGGGGGCGCCAATGAGCACACATACTGGCACTACGTACATTTTAGCAGAGTTGATGGATGCCATCATTTTAGAAGTGAGGGGGACAGAAATGTCAAATGCAATAATTCGCTTTTTTTTTGTCTAATGGCAATTTTATGATTTGTTTATATACTACACTTTTTTTCACTACACTTTTTTTTTTTTTCATTTTTATTGCAGAAAATATATTATTCAGATACTTCATTTATTACCTGGCGATGACTTGGAAAAACACACACAAACTATAAATTGTCGCAATCGTGCATGTATTGTCTTTACGTATTTTGTTCAGCTCAGCTACAGTGATAGCTGGATGCCTTTGTCCATATTAGGGATTTCCTGGCACGTCATGAGATATTACATCTATGAGTCTGTTTTGGACTTTCTGCGTGAGAGCGGCCTCGAGTTTTGGGTATGAATGAAACACACACTGCAGGAGAGTGTTTAACACTGGCCGGTGTGCCCTTCTGTGCCTCCGCTGCACAGTTGAGCCGTTGTGATTTAAAGTGCTGAGTAACGTCATTTTTCCCACCGTGTCTGATATTAAAATCAGTGAACACTTTGCAAAAGGCGTGGGCAGTCGATATGGCTTTGAGACATGAAATTGAATTCTTCCATCCAGCTGTTGTTAAATTTACACATATATTTTGTTTTGTTTTTCACCAGAGCACCACCTGAGTCTTCTCCAATTTCTACCAGTGATGCTTATGCGACACTGAAGACTGGAGTAATGGCTGCTGAAAATTTAGCTTTGCCATCACAGGAATAAATTACATTTGAACATATTAACATAGTAAACCGGTATTGTAACTCTCAACTAAAAATCGTTGTTTGGCGCTGTTCTTCAGAGATCCACCAAATGCTGAAAATCAATTAATTTAGGAAATATCTGTCAAACCGATCATCAATGCTCTCTACTCTATTCAGAGCACTTGACATGACAACCTGGCAACATGAAATTATAAACTCATGACCTTCTTTGAAGCAAGCTTTGAAGCTTACTGCTTCAATATTTTTGCAATTCATGTTATGTTTGGACAGGGGAGCTTGTTTATTATTCAGATGTCTTCTTGTCATTGTCTCTCTCAGTCCTCTTCTGATTTGATTTTGTTTTCTTTCGATGCTAGCGAACGGTAGGCTGCAATACTCTGACTGATTGCTCTGTGATTAAGAGATGTCTGTGTGAATAGTAATCAGTAGGGTGCTTTAATTATGTAGAATATGCAGATGTGTTAATTGGTAGGGGGGAACGGCCTGCTTTCTGTTTGTTTACTAACAGTTTTTGTCAGAAACTTCTCATGTCTCTTGACTCGCCTCTCTTTTCCTCCAGAAACTCTTTCCACACCTTTTCTTATTCTTTCTCCGTTGCATTTCTCACACTTACTTTCTCACATTCTCGTTTTTTTTATTTTATTTCTACTATAGCAGCGTTACAGTGAGGATGAGCGGATCGTATTTTGTCCTTGACTCTCATTCTTGTCTTTCGGTACTTCACGCTCTCGCTTTCATTTTTTCTTTTTCACTCTTTCTCACTTTATGCCTCCCTTTCCTTTCCATGCCCTTGATGCCAACCTGCAGTCTCCATGGTAACTGGTGCCTAAAGGAAGTTGAGTCTTGAGCTGCAAAAATGTGACAGGTGCTTTCACAGAAAAAGGGTGTATAATGTGGGATAATTAACGAGAGAGTGAATGTATGAAATGGTGGTGAAAGATCAAGATGAAATAAGTTTTTTTTTTTCACTGCCTGTGACTATTATAATGTCTCTCTTATTCTCTGTCATTTCCTCATTAGGGGTTTTTGAGTCGCAGGTTAAAGGGCTCAATAAAGCGGACTAAGAGTCAGCCTAAACTGGACAGGAACAGCAGTTTCAGACACATCCTGCCAGGCTTCAGACCAGTGGACAACGACAGGTAAACAACAATTTCCCATCTTATTCCAGTCTTTATTAAAGCTGGAGTGTTTAATTTCTACACCTCTAATGTCATCTAGAAGAACCCATTCAGACAAACATTTGCTCTATAGAGTCTATAGAGGATTTGTGTGTTTGGATAGTTTTAAACCAGTGCTTCTCAGTGACAATGTCTATTATTATTCATAAATTACTGCCAATTTCTGCCAAATAAAATATTTTAGAGCCTGAGATAACTAGAAAAAAAATCATATTTTCAATTTAATTTAAAATTAAAGTTGTTGAAAGATCAAATTAAAATAAGTCTTTTTTAAATTTAATTTTTTTATTTTAACTTGTTTTGTCTTATTTATAATAATTTTAAGTCGTTTTTGCGTCCCACTTGGAAATGAGTTGAGGCCATCTAATGGGTCCCGGCCCCGTGGTTGAGAACCATTGTTTTAAACTAGTTAAAATTATCTTTAAAAAATGGCATCAAAATGTCAACTTTAAACTTTTAGTCACTGTCTTGACTGGAGATCAGTTGTTACAGTCATGGCAATATGTGTTACTGGAGACAATAAAAAGGCAGTTGGTTCTGACCTATTTTAAAACTTTACTGATTGTGAATAGAGATGTACTGTATGAGCGGCTGAATGTGGCAGTTGAGTCTTAGTATGGATGTTTTTGCATGTGTTTGCATTCTGTGTGCTAATTCCTATGGCATAACACCATATGTAAATGTGAGATTTTGCATTTCCTCATGTCCATGCTGCATAAAATGCTGCACAGTGAACAATGACGTGTGAAGAGTGTGTGTGGTCTGAAAGTTTGTGTGTCTGTTTAGCAGACTGGTTATTGAGGTCACTTTTGACATGCCTCTCTTGTCAGTGAAAACCGGCAGAACTTTGCAGTCCAATCTGTCATCTGCCTCTTTCTCGGAGATGCTCCTTCATGCACCTTCTCTTTCCCTTATCCTATAAATATCCCTCACTCTAAACAGACTGCAGCTGTGCTCTGCTCTTGAGTTTTTGCTCATTTCTATGCAAATTTGTGGTTCAAAAAGTTTCGCTGTCCTTTATTTTACCGTAAATTTGATACACTTTACTGTTATGCTCACAATTTGCAGAACAATAACATTTTGGTAGTGGTACTAGAAATAGACTGCCGTGACACATTTCAGGTCTAGCTGTTTATTCCTATTTTCTTTTCTAGTTAAAATCTTTAAAGTGGACATTAATTGAAGTATTGTGAAATGGAAGTCTGCTGTAAGACTAAATGTAAATCATATAGAGAAGTCCGGCTTCCAGGCAGGCACTGTCTAATAAACAATTAATAGTTTTGTTTCCCCCCGCCCCCAGTGCAAACAGCAGTCATGATAGACTGCCAGTGAAGCACACTTTCATAGCAGGACCCAAAATGAAATGTTTGGAGCCTCTTGTCTAGTAAACAGTAATATTTGCTCCTATTAAACATGTATATTTGGTGCTTTTAAATCCTATGAATTCCACAGTAGTCTACAGACAGTTTCATGTGGCATTACAGTCATTCTGTATGATATCATTTACACTCTTATTTGATAAAATATCTATTATTTATTAATGTATTGATAAATTACATCGTTGGGAAAGCAGGATTCCATTCATTTTCAACATTTTCAAAGCAGTCATCATTTATTTTACCAGGTTGACCTCAGCCCAACCACCCAGCTGATCAACCAGATTGAACTAAAGAGAGGGAGAGAATATATAGAGATATAGAGAGAGTGTGTTTTTTTTTTTTTTTTTCTTGAGGGAGAGGCAGAAAACAGGTACTTTATCTGCGCTCAGTGTCAATTCCCTCGTTAATCTGGGCATTATCTGGCAGCGTTTTCCCAGTTTAGCTTTAGCCATTCGATTAGAATCTAAGAATTCCCAGTCAGTCACAGCCCTCGTTTTACCTTCTATCAGCAGCATTTACATCAGCCGCTGCTCTAAACCCAGGGCCTGAGCTGCTCATCCATTCTTTACACAAATGAGATTATATGTGCGGATGCTGCTAATCCCAAAAGCATCTCATTTGATTGGATTAAGTGTAGTAATTGTCTGTGCTTTCAGCATGGCTTGGCTGGAGCGGACTATGGATGGCTGTGCTTGTACAGATAGGGGATGAGTACCCTCGACTTCTGTGGGGCCAAATGGATTTTTGTGTGCCCAATGCCTCGGCTGATGTGAGTGCAGCTTACTTTTGTGCCACTTACAATCTGTGCTTGGATGTTTGTGTGTGTATCTCTGTGTATGTTCTGCATCATCGCATTCATTTGGCTGAAAATGACCCTGCGTTACCAGACAGTCTGATTGTGACTTCTATTAGAAAGAGTCAAGAGCTCTTAATAGAAAACAACTCTGCTGTTGAAAGCACTTAAATTAAAGGATATACATATAAAAAGGCAGTTACATCTAAATGAATATTCATGATATGCAGTATCAACATGCACACAATTTTCTCTGTGCGATTTTTTGTAGAAAGCCAATATACAGATGAGGTTTAGTTTTATCAATTTCTGAATTCTTGCTTGCTTTTTTTTTAAAATTTTTTTTTAATGTTCACCCATAATGCACTGAAACATTTCGTTTGTGCTGTTTGTCCTCTTGGCACCAGATGGCACTTTAGGAGACATAGGAAACATGATACCAGCCATAAGTTGAACCATTTACCAACAAACCAGGCTGTTCTGTTCCGGTGGATGGAGAAGAGGGTTGTTTTTAGTGTGTAAACTGGATTTCAAATCAAATGAATGTCAAAAATAGACGTATTTAGGGGATTTATTTTCTACTAAATGTTGATTGTTTTAGAAGGACCATTAATCTGCTTCGTCTAATTTTAGTTTTATAGTTTTGAGTCTTTAATTTTATATGACCATTTTCTACCCACTGTCTGACCTTAGAGAGCATTTATGTATTTATTTAATTGCTACTGTACCATTTTTGTTTTTTATATGTAAATGACTTCTGTTATGATTGGCTATTGACCGGCAGAACGCTGAATATCGAGGACGCAACAATATGTAAGTGTAGGCAGTGATATGTTCATGGTTGTGATGTCATAACCACAGTGATGTTTCAAAAGTGTGTATTTGCAGTTTAGTTTTTTTAGAAATGATTTGTGTTAGGTGGATTAAGGAATGAATTTATAGTTATTGCATATCTTTATCTGCCGCATATAGTATGAAAAATTATTCTTCTTGTTTTTTGTTGTGATAACAGTGCTAACATTTTTTTAAATATATATTTTGTTTAAAGAAAGTGTCATGCATGTGCATGGTGGGAAGCAAATATTTAAATGATAAAGAGTGCTACAAACAGGCATGTGAACTAGATGTCTAGACAGGTCCAAAAATTCGTACCCGAACCCGAAGAGACCCGTAAATGTGCTACACTGAACCGACCCGGACCCGTCTATTATTTTGAAAGTTGGACCCGGGCCCGTGCAGAACCGAGAAATGTCAAAAATGTACTACCCGGAACCGACGCGGACCGTCAATTATTTGAAAGATGGACCCGAACCCGGCCGGGAAGACACAGACCCGACTGGACCCAATCGGCACATATTCCACAGCAAATTGCTATTAACAAGTCGATAAACAAGTTGCGAAAATTACACTTTTTGTCTTACCTAATATAAGAAGCCTTCTCCCTTGTACCTGACTGTGATGCACACAATCCTCCTTGCCAAGAAAGTTCCATCCGTGTTATTCCTCTCTTGCCAATTGAAATGCGTAATCCACTCATTATTCCAGTTTCAAAAGTCCACTTGCTGTCACGGTGACGAATGACAAATGCGACTTTGCAGTTTTGCATTTTTTGTATCTCGAATCAACTTGCATAATAATTTAGACTGTTTGCCCATTTGGATTATAATAACGATTGCTCGTCCAGTGCCATATGGGCTGACGTTAGCTTTACTTATTTGCTATCATCTCTGTGCTCTCACATCACTCATGAAGGTATCCATTATCCCCGTGCGTGTGCATTAACTCCGCCCACCCTGCTTCTGATGACATCGCTCGTGTTTTTTTTGTTTTTTTTCTCCACCTTATTTCAAATTACCGACTCACACTTTTCTCATCCTAATTTTACAAGTTGAAAGTTACAAAACAACACACGCACAGCGCTGACTGACTCTGATAACGGCCGGGTGTTCTCCGAGTCCGATCGACTCG
>NW_015542476.1:263851-268286 GCF_001515605.1 Sinocyclocheilus anshuiensis
AAGCCTTCTCCCTTGTACCTGACTGTGATGCACACAATCCTCCTTGCCAAGAAAGTTCCATCCGTGTTATTCCTCTCTTGCCAATTGAAATGCGTAATCCACTCATTATTCCAGTTTCAAAAGTCCACTTGCTGTCACGGTGACGGATGACAAATGCGACTTTGCAGTTTTGCATTTTTTGTATCTCGAGTCAACTTGCATAATAATTTAGACTGTTTGCCCATTTGGATTATAATAACGATTGCTCGTCCAGTGCCATGGCTGCTGACGTTAGCTTTACTTATTTGCTATCATCTCTGTGCTCTCTGAGCCGAGTCTGAGCAAAAATGTTAGATATAACAAGAAGACGGTTCATTCATAATATTATTAAAAAAATAATCAATAATAACTCACATCACTCATGAAGGTATCCATTATCACCGTGCGTGTGCATTAACTCCGCCCACCCTGCTTCTGATGACGTCGCTCGTGTTTTTTTAAAAATTTTTTTTACCTTATTTCAAATTACAGACTCACACTTTTCTCATCCTAATTTTACAAGTTGAAAGTTACAAAACAACACACACACAGCGCTGACTGACTCTGATAACGGCCGGGTGTTCTCCGAGTCCGATCGACTCGGGTATTACACACAATGTTAAACAGACCCGGGACCCGAAGTAATAGATTGGGACCCGACCCGGACCCGGACCCGGCTGACCATTTAAAATATAGCCCCGAACCCGTACGGATTCCGGGTCGGGTCCCGGGTCCTCCGTGTAGACCTCTAATGTGAACAGAATTGGAGCAAAACAAATTTTCTTTTTAAAAATACATATTCACAGACACACAACTCGTGTCATAGACACAAACTGACTTTAATAAAGTTCATAGGCATTTGATGTTCTCAGATAGCGCTCATAGATTCTAATGACTTTACAGGGTCAGGTTAAATTTTTTATTTTTCTCTCGTTTTATTGTTCTCTCATGTATCCTTCGTTTCTCTCCCTCCTGAGCAGGAAAGAGGTGATGTTGTCAAGGAAACTGTCATATCGGAAAAAAATCTCAACGTTGCTTTATTGTTCAGTAAATTTCATTTGGTAAAAAGGAACTAATTCCTAAGAAAAGACTGAAGTATGAAGATTGAACTAGAGACACTTTTAATCAAACTGTCAAGCTCAATATGAATTTTTTGTGGTGAGTGATTTTAATAAGGCCTCAAAGACGGCCGCTGGGTCTGCTTGGACAAAACAAAATCAGCTGTCTTTATTAAATGTGCAGGCAATAATACTGCTTTAAAATACTGAAGATGTTTTTGAAACTGAAATGTCTCGTTTTTACGCATTCATAATGCATTAGATGAATTTGAATTGTTACAGTGATTAACAGTGACGTACTCAAATGGCTAAAACAAATAATTATATAATAATTAAACTATAATAACTATTTATTTTAGGCATTTGAGTAAAAAATTCTTCTTAACACTTGTAGAGTTACACAACAGTTCATTCTTGTCCATGAATTTGATTGGCTAAGCAATGTTTCAAGAGTGCTAATATGCAGTCTAGCAGCACTGGGACTTTTATATATCATGGACTGTATATCACTCCGCTTGTCTGCGTTTGCACGATTCAGACAGATCTCGGTCTGTGTGTGGTGGGGATTGCTCTGTAGGTTACGGTGTTATGCCAGTAGGCGGCAGTAAGCGAGTAATTTGCTCAAACAACCCACTGTTCAAAACGTTGATTAATTCAGAAATGAAATAAGTGACTGTTTTTAAGTCATTTACCCTAATGATTTGTTCAAAGATAGTTCTTATTGATTGGTTTTAACTTCAAACTTAGCTCTTCAAATGAGTGTGTTTTAAGTTTAAATGTGTTTTAAATTAAATTTGACAGTATTTTAAAGTATGCATTGTAATTTTCTGTACTTCTGTGTTCCATATAGCGTACATTATACTGTTTGCGGTCAGTAAGAAATTAATTTGATTATTTTATTATTAATTTTATTATTTATTCAACAAGGATGCAATTAATGGATCAAAAGTAACAGTAAAGACATTTTAATGTTACAAAAGCTTTCAGTTTCAAATAATGCTATTCTTTTGAACTTTCTATTCATTAAAGAATCCTGGGGGGAAAAATCTATAATAGTTTCCATAAAAACACAGCTGTTTTCAATATTGATAATGATGAGAAATGTTTCTTGAGCAACAAATTAGCATATTAGAATGATCCGAAGGATCATGTGACACTGAAGACTGGAGTAATAACTGCTCAAAAATTCAGCTTTGACATCACAGGAATAAATTACATCTTAAAATAGATTCAAATAGAAAAAAAAAATGTTTTACATTATATTTGAACAAATAAATGCAGCCGTGGTATGCATAAGAGACTTCTTTCAAAAACGTGTAAAAAAAAATCCTACCAACATTAAACCTTTAAATGATAGTCTCCCTAAAGCTAAGAGTTAAAAAAAAACAAAAAAAAAACATCTTTATTATGAGCGAGCTCAGACCTTCTGTGAACATTTCAGACTGTTTACATGCTGATTTCTGGGTTTAAGTCTGGAAGATGACTGTTGACAAAGCCAGGGCTGCTTCTAAAATTGCCCGTTTTATTTAGTATTGGAGAAAATTTTGTTTTGGTTGATTATATGCTGTGTACACTGTCACAGCCATCTGTGAGTATTGATTTGGGATGAAAGGGAATCATCTGACTAACAAAGACATGCATATGAGGTTCACATTTTTGTGCATTTCTGGTTTTGTCTGCGGGAGAGAGTAAAGCCATTTATACGAGCACACACACATCCAAACTCTGACAGAGAGAGATACAGAAAACAGAGGAAGTAGGACAGTGGAAAAAAATATGTAAGGAAAGGGAGGATGAGTAACAGAGAGAGCGCAAGAGGGCAGTAGAGAGAGAGAAAGAGTGTGTGGGGCTGAAAGAAAGGGCTGATCGAGTGAACGAGAGAGAGAGAGAGAGAGAGAGATTTTTCTTCGCTCCGCCTTCCCCAGAAAACCGGCAGCGGTTGGGCTGCTCAGGTCTGAGTGAGCAAGAGAGAGGGAAGCACTCAGTGCTGGAAAAGGGAAAAATGGAGCTGTGAGAGCTGCCCAACAGACCTGTTCCCCTCCAGAGTTATCTTCTGTCCACCCTCGTTGTCTCCAGTGTCCGACTGCTGCGCTGAATTCACATGATGACTGGTGAGTTATCAGTCTGATTCCTGATCCTTCTTTGGCTCGCAATGTTTTCATGTTGTTCTCACAAATATAATGTGATTATGCAAACTAGAAGTCTCACACACACTACTATATTCACATGCTGTGACCAGGGACTGTTTTGTAATGTATTTTTTATTTTTTTGTAATTGTTCCTGACAGTGTGTTATGGGGGATGCTGGTCACATTAGATGTTCTGGGTCACTGGACTCGTGGTTAAATTCTGATGCCATTTTAGTGTGGAGTCACTGTGGCCAGCAGCAGCACATCTGCATTAAGATTTTTCAATAGCTGCATCTGATTAAATTAAACTTCAATTTAAAGTTTATTCTGTATGAAGGAGGGTGTGTCGTTCTTGTGGTAATTAAAATGATTTGTTAAGGATGACACCTGTTCATCGCAGACTGCCTGTCACTTGTGGTTGTTTCGTTTTTGTTTTATGATGATTTGAGGTTATGAACTTCTCTCGACCTGTCAGCTTGTGTGTGTCTGTAATTATATTTCAGTTGAACAGCTGCTCTCATTCATAACACTGAGGGCCCACCGTGTCTCAAGAGCTTGTCCACTATCTCATCCCTCTCTGGATTTATAGATTTAAAGATTGATTAATAATTAATACCGCAATTGAATATTAGAAAGTGAAGTGGTGGTGTTGTTTCATCAAGGAGCTTTTTCTGCCTCATTTGAAATGACTGTCATTGGTGGAACCTAATACCTGCCTAATATTAGGAATTTTAAAGTTGTGTTTTCTAGATATACTAGCTGTATGTTGTAAAATAATTAATTGTGTAAGTATTGTGCTAGTGTGGAGTCAGATTTGCTTGCAAGTCTGTCTTGCATGTCCGTTTTGTAAGTGAATCACAATTTGCGCAAGCCAGTTCTTTATTAATTTATCTAAATCAAAATAATTTTTGAACAGTATCGCAAATGATTGGAATGGTCATGGAAAATCCATGGACATTCATTGGTCAAACCTGGAGTTGATTAATATTAATAGTCATATTAATATAAATATATGAATATTTTTACTTCAATTAAACTTGTTTTTATTATTCTATTCTATTCTGTTTCCCACATTTTGTGAAGGTAAACATTGTACTGTTTACATTGTACAGTTGATTCAGTCATATAATATTTTTGATTTCAATTAAGCTAGGTTATGTATTAAGTTTTCCATAATATTTAATGTATATTATATTATATTATATTATATTATATTATATTATATTATAA
>NW_015542476.1:268317-278205 GCF_001515605.1 Sinocyclocheilus anshuiensis
TTTATCATGTAGAATTATTTATAGTGATGCTCCAATCAGGATTTTTACAGACATTTTTTAGTCATTTTTCAAAAATATATAATTATCTCTAGTGGTCGACCGATATTGTTTTTTTGACAGCCGATGCCGATATCTTGGAAAGCAGGGTGGCCGATATAAAGCCGATATAATTTTATTTATTTTAATTAATATTTAAGAAATTTTAAATAATTTAAAAATGGATTAAAAAATAAACGTGTTAAATAACACATACTTATACTTTAGATGATAAAATATTTTTCACAAATAAATAAATATTTAATACAAATATATTTAAAAGGAAGTAAGCACTGTAACCAACAGGGCACAGTATTCTGGGAAGTTTGTGTGCATTAGGAATCATATTTTTTCAAATAAAGCCAAGGTAACACTCATTTTACATACAGAACACAGTGAAAATGACATGAATATGGCAGTGGGCAAATGCATAAAGCGCAGTATAATTTAAAATCACTAGTTTAAAGTTTGTCGATCGCACATCTCCAGTGAAGCTGAACTCTCCTCCTGTCCGCATTCAATTCGCACAGACCGACCGTCGAGCACACGCGATCATGCAGGATACAAATGCACACTTCACAAGATCTCACAACTAGATTCGACTAAGTTTGCAAGGTTTGTGAAATTAAATGTTCATTAGTCATTCAAAGATTTGTTTAAATGATATAAATGCGTATTTGCTGAATCCTGACGGCAAACAAGAAAGTATAATGTTTGCCTTTCTATTACTAATAATATAAAAGCAATCGTTATAATACTTTTTGTAGGCTATACATTTTAATGCCTTTGTTTAACCGTTCTATCTGATTATTAGACAGACATATTAGATAATCCGTATTAGACAGAACTGTTAATGCCACAGCGAACAAGAGGGAGAAGTGAGCACTGTGTGCTCAGGCGCTGCCGTTCTCAGCACCTTCAAAATAAAAGTATGTCGCGCCGTCAAAATAAAAGTCTCGAACGAATCGGCCAAACAGGAAAACTTATCTGCCGATATTTAAAAAATGCCAAATATTGGCCGATATATCGGCCGTGGCAATATATCGGTCGACCACTAATTATCTCACCTAAATGTTTGATGCAGTGCATGCAGTGATTTTTTGTTTTTACAATGGGGCAATTGCTGCACAATAGCTTACACACAGCACAAGCCTGATTCTGTGAGCTGTATGTGAAGCGGCCTTATGTGTGTGCGCTTTGAGTGTGCATGAGCGCACCGTCTGTTGTACAGTGTGCGAGTGCTGAATGGTTTAAACACTGGCAAGACTTTAAAAGAAATATAAACTTTAGTGACGATGCCACACTGCCTCGATTGTGCAAGTGACAATTCCTGTGTCAACTGTGCAGCATGCAGCTCGCTTATAGTGCAGATGCATTGTGGTGGTTTGAAGCCGTTTGTGCATTTTGAGAGGGAAAGAGAGAGAGCGTGTGATGATTCACTCACTCTGTTTTTGAAATGACATCGCACAGAAAGTTTTCAGATTATTTTGTTAGTTATTTTAAAAAAGAAATATGAATTGTACCTCACCTTCAGCATTATAATTATTTTACCCGCGCCAGACAGAGATTGAGACGGTGCCCCTGCATGTCATGCCTAACCTCTCACGACAGGCGTGTCATCAGCTTGAGATTGGCCTTTATAGAGACCGCCGATCAACCTTCCCAAAGCCATTATCAGCCGCACCCCTAAAATGTTTATGTATTTACCACAATTGACGAATACAAAACTTTGTGTTGTGTTCAGTTCTACTTCAATTGCAAGATAAACACATGGTTAAAACCAATCAAAAAGAAATGCATAAGAAATCAGATTATTTATGGCAACATGTACACAGATGGAGTAAGTGAAAGCTCTTGTATTATAGCAGAGATTGTGTAAGGAAAGCCAAATTTATTTATTTTGCAAACACCTCTAAACTGAGTAGAGAGAATGAGAGATGGTGTGAAAAAAGAGGGAGGAAAGAGAGGAGAGTGTCTCCTGAGTACCAGCTGTTGTTCAACGTCTCTTCAGCTGTGCTGGAACAGAAAATTAAAGACGGATAACAGATTTGATTGGAGGATAAAAAAAGACCAGAAAAAACAGTGTAATAGACTCTGCAAATCAAGCCCATCTCTCTTTTCCCCTGCCTGGTTTTCTCTCAGTCACTCTCTAATTGCACTGTCATGACCAATCCCTCTCAGCTATTGATTTGTTGTGCGCTCTATACTGCTCTGGTAGGGCAACTTCTCCTCAGGAGAGGGTCACCTCTGAATGCTCAACCTGACCAGAGTGTCTGGATAAAGATGTCTCAGGGGTGAATGCTTCCGAGACAGTTGTATCAGAACAGGAGCATAAACTTCCAAAGGACAGAAAGGCTCTGTGTTAGTTGCTGGCATGGAAAGCCTGTTTATTTTCTCTCATCTGTGTTGCATGTAGGACACACTCAGAATGGAATGCTACCATATTTGTAAGTGTAATGGATCAAGATAAAAATGGAGGAATTTTAACGAGACATTTTAGAGCTGTTATTCCTGTCCTACGAGACAGGAACGTATGTGGCCAGGACAGACAATAAAAGTTCAGGGAGCAAAGATGAAAAATGCAGTTTAAAGTCATTCAGGATGCAGACAGTTTTTATTATTTTTACAATTTCCTCAATTTTTTCTCTCTCTGTAAGAAACCACTGATTTTTTTCCTGGAATGTCTGCTAGTTAAAGCAATAAATAGTCATCTTATCAATTGTCCAGCTGGAGTCTGAGGTGAGTCAGATCCCTACACATGACAGCAGCGGCAGCTTACATCAGATCTTACCACAAAACCGCATTTATGTGCAGCTTCTCCATAGGTACAATACAAGAAACACATTTGCCGCTGTATACTTGTGTTGTGTTGGCAGTAACTGGCAGATTGTCATAGTCCCTTCACATTGTGTCTTGTCCCTTTAAGTGGCGACATGAATAAAATATGTGTGTGCTGTGAGTTGAGAGCTTTTCTCTACAGCTGTGCTGCTTCTCCAATGGTTTTGCTGAGACCTAGCTTTTTCAATAGACATCAAGTGGTGACCCAACACTGTACCTTCTCTACTTAAAAGATAAAAATGGCATTTATTAATATTACTGTGCGAACCACACAGGAACAGCAATATTCACAATAATTAACATTAGACAACAGACTAAATAGTAGGGGTGCAACGGTTCAACTTACTCACTGTTCTGTTTGTATCACGGTTTTAGAGTCACGGTTTCAGTGCGGTTCGGTATGTGCTATGTTTAGGGGAAAAAACTATATTGTCAAATAAAAATAAAGAAAATAAGAACAAATAATCTAACTACAAGTAACAGCACAAATAAATAAACAGTGAAAAAAGATACAAATAAAATAATCAGTGCTTTTCAGTTTTTTTAGGTAGGTCTAACATAGTTTTTAGGTACAGAAATTGAATAAATCAAATGTAAAATAACATTGCATATTTGACTGTATAAATTAAAGATTAATCCTTATTAAATTTACAAAAGTTATTCAATCAAGAGCAGTGAGAGATTTCCGTGTTGTTGCTGTTTGATTAACATTAAGGAAGTGCCGCGTTCTGAGACGCGGGTTCACGCGCTTCGGATGAGCGCGCACACAGATCTTCTCACTGCGCGTGCGAGTTCACGTCTTCTGGTTCTTTAATATTTAAACTGACAAGGCTTAAATGAGTTTAGTTTAAACACAGATAGCAACGTGTGCTGTTCCGGTCTCACCTGCGCTATCAACACGTGATGACAGCATAAATGACAGTTATTCCAACATAAAGCACTGGCATTGATTAAAGAGTGACTGGTTTGTCCACGTATTGTTTTTTTCTCTCTCTCATCGCTGTATTGGGAAGCCAGAATTTGTATCCATCAACAGAAACATGCATTAGCCGAACTCTAACAAACCATATTACAGATGCATTGTCAGATTTAAGTTGAACCGCGGTCCTAGTGTATGCCGAACCGAGTGTGGAGAACCGTACGGTCCGATTTTTTACCAAGAACCGTTGCACCCCTACTAAATAGGAATGAATTCAATTAATTTGAAAAGATAATTAAATAATATTAAAGTTCTCAACTATGGAAACATGCTTCCCCCTCATAGAAAAAGGCTTTGATGCTCAACAGACAGTAATTGAAAGCACAAAACAAATTGTGGTTGGCACAACCCTTGTTGTTGCGAGTTATATTCACTTACATTCAGTGTAGTGTTTTTGGGTTTTTTTTATATACCTTGCATACTTTTCTTCATGGTTTTCGGGGATGAGGGCATGTGTCACAATCTGTCTATGCTGGCATATGTGTAATTTGGCTAGTGTCTACCAAGTGACAAATTAATATTTTGTGCCAAAATATTAACAACAACAGATACGGGAAGTGTTTCTCCTTTCTTTTAAATGTGTATTTGCTTATTTATTTTGCTACCTTAACTATGCACAATTATATGGTTAGTTTCACTTCATTATTTGCATTTAGCATCATTGTTTCTCCCTGTTGTCTGTCAACAGACCTGTGACCCATTTTTGGTCCCGCTGTCTGAGATCCAGAGCTGTTACAGGAAGCCACGCCACAAACGGCCAGCTTTCAGTGGAATTTTTACTCAAATTCATCAATAATCCAATCACTTGCACCTCTGGGAATGGATGTCTTTGCATGTAATGGCCTTTATGTAGATTCTTGGTCTGTCCCGGCACGTGTATGAATGTGTGTGTGGGTGTACACGTGTGTTTTCTCATGTTATTTATTTTCTCCTTTAGCCTAGTGTGTGTAAGCGGCTTTTCCAGGCGGGTAGATAGAGGGATGGATGGTTGGACAAGGGAGGAGGAGTGAGGGATGAGAGATGAATAGATGGATGGATGGCATAGTTAATGGCCTGGCTTGGGCAGGGTGGCCGACTGCGGTTATGTCATTCTTAAATTGCACACATGAAGGAGAGAGAGAGAGTAGAGACAAATGCAGAGAAAGGAAGCATGCTATACAATTGTAGCTCTTTTCCTCTCATCAGTTTCAGTTTAATGTGTTTTATTGACATGACAAATAAATATGTTATATTGGCAAAGCATTTGTACAACGTAGAGGGAAAATGGAGTTGCTATTTATTATTTATATAATGTTAAATATGTAATTATCTTATCAATTATACTATTTTATAATAATATATGTTACACAATTTGAGTTTTTGAGTTTTATTTAGTGTGTTAGCATTCTGTTGGCCAATGCTGCAAATTCACACACACACACACGCACACAAAATGGATGCGAAATCAATGCAGGGAAATAATTACCTAATAATTCTTATGTACATTCCTGATCATGTGAGATTCCTATTGAAATTACTGGATTTCACAGAGCACACACTCCTCGCAAGGATAATATTAAAAACATCAAGTTAGACATGAAGTATAATGATGAAATTAATAAAAATAACATTAATAATAAAAATAGTTGACAAAATAATAAGATGGTAATAATAAGAGCAATAGTACAAGAGCCTATTCAGATCACTCACTGTCCCTCATGTCTTCAGCACTAGGCTGTTTTGTCTTCATATTCTATGCTGTAGTTCATCAAAGCATCCTGGTGTCAGAGCCAGTAAACAAACAGGTACAGTGCACGCTCACAAGCCAAGTATAAAAATATAAGCTTCTACAGAAGTCAGTCTCCTGTCTTTATATAAAAAAAAGCATGATGGATAAAAAAAGAAATCCACCCCTGTCATGTCTGTTCTCTCTATAAGTCCTGTTCTTGTTGAAGGTCATTGAGGACTTCATGCTTCAACCTCATCACGTCCTGCTTCTCTCTCTCTCTCTCTCTCTCTTTCTTCTTTTTTATGTTTCCCTTTTTATGTTTTCACGAGCATGAAAGAACTTGTCTGGAATGTTTCCTTTCCAAGGTTGCATGTGCTTTGTTTTCATACATAGAAAAAGTATTTCAGAGGAAAGTGTTTCAGAAAAAGAAACAAATCACTGAAGTGTGCAATAAAACCTTTGATTTTACATCAGTTTGGCAATCAATGTAAACAAATGTACACAAATGAATGATTCACATGAGCAAGAGAAAACAACGACAAGCACTTTTATTTAAACATATATAATCATATCATAGTCTGTTCACACTACAGTCTTGTTGTGTTGTTTTAAAATTACATTAGCATAACCAAATGTAAAAAATTAGACAACTGTAATCAGTTGAGGGATTCTTTATGTAGTTATTCTATATGTAAATGAGGATTTCCCAGTATGTGTAGTTGTTCAAAGCAAAAATGAAGAGCAGGGTCATAGATTTATGTTGCATAATCTCTTTTAGTTTGGCAAGTCATTGAGAGTGTGTGTGTATGTGTATGTGTATGTGTGTGTGTGTGTTTATGTGTGTGTGAAACAAGGAAGTGGCCAGTCCAGAACAACCTTTGGTTAGCCTTTAACCAGATGCCCAGTAAACACCAAGGGCTCAACAGTTTGCTTGTGATAAGACAAAGGCGTGTGTGTATGTGTGGCATTGCCTTATTCAGGCAGGATTCGTTCAGGCCAAGGCTAATTTGTTTGCTGTTTAACACATTTAGTCCATTTCTCTTGAGAATGACAAGTCTTCCCTCAGTCTGTCATTGTGTTGAATTTTCCCACCATCCTTCTCTCTGTTTTCCATCCTGGCACCAACTGCATTTTTATTTCCTTTTTATGTGCATATGGAGAGGCTGTATATGCCTGTGTGTTTCTCTGCCATGATATAACTGTGAAATCGTCCATTTGGCCCGTGTGTTAATGTTAGATGCGAGTGCAGGAGATTGTGTGTAAAGCGTTTGCATGAAAGCTGAATCATATCCTCCCTCTCTTTCTTTATGCACAAAATGGACTAAAAATGAAATGGTGGAGAGGTCTGTTTTTCGCTACATTTAAAATCCTGATGGAAATGTTGGGTGTAAAATGGGGGTCAGTGGCGGTATGCGGGGGATCCGCCAAGTATTGTTTGATAATATAATAATAATTGTAAAAAATCCCAAAATATATGTTAAACAAAAATAAAACATTTAATATTAAGTTAATTTCAACCATGCAAAAAACAAATGTTTTGCTGTCTCTATAAATTAAAATTAAATGTACAAATACACCATTAATGGTTATTTTAATGGAATTGCATCGTAACAAAAAAGTAATTATTTTCTCTGCTCTGTTTTTTATCCATCAGTGGCTCCTTGGCCTAAAAAGATCGAAGACCTCCGGGCTATTGTGTTAGTGCTAACTGAAACACCTGTTAGTTATGAATCTGATGTTCTAATATATCTAACCCCCCCATATTGAACGTCTGAATGACCTTTTGACTCCTTCAAACATTATTTTGTCTTGCTGTGCCTCTTGTTCCGCATATTTTAGTCTTGATGTCATGTCCTTTCTTGCTAGGCACACAATAATATATCAGGGAATGCTTTATGTCCTGGATCCTGCACACTTCCTTTTTTCTGTTACAAATCCATGAATATAATATCTAACTTTAGCTAATAATTAGCTAATAATTCTTATGCTGTAGTCAATTAATTGGCTACATAATTTGGGAGAATACATGCATAGTAAATGATCAGGAAGATTGAAACTTTGAAAGAGGCATGCAATGTGACACTGGAAAGTTAAAATTGTATCGAGTTTGGTGTGGGAAAAGGAGCGCTATCTGTTTAAATGGGGCATGTGAGTGAGGAGGTGTGTTATCAGTTATCCCATGGGAAGTTCCCTCTCCAGCACGCGGCGTGAAAGCCAAAGATCCCACAGAATTCCCCTTAACAGTCCATGTAGCAAAACGTAGATTCAGATCGCAAACACAGAAATGTGCTTGCATAAAGTAGTGGCATGAGAATGGATTGATGGAGCTGGGTTTCTTCACAGTTCAATGTAAGTCAATCTATCTGTTCTTTAGGCTTTGGATTTGAGCTTGTTTTGAACACTCTGTCCATTGTTTTATGAAATTCTGTACATGATTGATTCTGAAATGAAATTTATGAAATGGTTTGTAGCTCATTTTAGTGGCTGAATTTTGTTTTTCATTAACAGTTACCTTTGTTCGTTTGGTTTAATAAAAAAATATTTGAGTAGGCCTATCTTTTAATATGTAAAATGTGTTTTAAAGCACGTTAAGAGGGGACAAGGAAACAGTTACATTTGAGCTACAAAAAGTGCATCTATGTAAACTGCTTATATTCAGTAAAGAAAAATGCTAATTTGAAACCAGCCTACGATATCTTCCTTATCAAACTGTAATATCATATTGCTGCTGTCATTTGCCCTAAACACTGTTTGCATTTTTTTTTTACTTTTATTGATGTGCAATTTTAATGTGAAATTTTATTGAGATGTTAATCATTCATACTTGTGCATGTCATTCTGTCAGTGAATTTTGTAAGTTATATTTACCTAAGAAATGTATTTTCTTTTTTTTCTGTCTCTGACATCAAACAAATATTATATTATATTATATTATATTATATAACTAATATTCAGTTGGGGGAAACAAATGTGATTATTTGGAAATGAATGAATGAAAATCACATTTTTGAACCACTAATGTGAATATAGACTGGTTACTGTCCTGTGCTCCTTCACTGTGCTTCTTGTTTTAGAGTCAGATTTCAACTGTTTATTGATTTGAACCGCTGTTACCCTTCATCACATACACGTGCAGTACAGCAAAGATTTACTGCCTGATAACGATTTACACACCATCCAAATGACAGCTAAAAACAGGATAGATTTATCAAATGTTCTTTTTTACATCTTCACTAAATGTGATGATTTGCAGTGCCATAGATCATTATGGGCTGTGTTCTTTTTTGGTGGGCTAAAATTGTACCTGTCGGCTAGTTGCCATGGAAACACTCACCTTTCCGTAGTTGCGGTCCATTCAAGGGTAGAGCCAAACCCAAGCAACGAAAGAGCCTAGTACATTGATCTCTCGTTCTCTCTCTCTCTCTCTCTCTCTCTCTCTCTCTCTGTGTACAGAAAAAAAATGTAATATTGTGAAATATTATTACAATTTAAAATACTAGTTTTCTATTTTAATATACTCTAAAATAGAATTTATTCCTGTGATCAAAGCTGAATTTTCAGCATCATTACTTCAGTCTCCAGTGTCACATGATCTTCAGAAATCATTCTAATATGCTGATTTATTATCAGTGACCAAGTCGTGTTTTACTGTAACTTCAGCAGCTCCAGGCACGTGAACAAAAGCGGCAATCTCATTGGTAGGACAGTTTTTAAAGCAGCGCGTCAAACCAAAAAAAACGAGCCCGAGGCGTTTTTTAAAAAATGCCGCTTTTACGCCTCGCGTTTTGCGCGTCGGTGTGCACACTCACATTGGCGCCCTTTGTTTAGTCGCGAGGCATTAAACGTCGGCAATAATCGCGCGCGATATTCGTCCCGGTGTGAACAAGCCTTAATATGTTGATTTATTATCAATGTTGGAAACAATTGCGCTGCTTAATATTGTTTTGGAATCTGATACTTTTTTCAGGATTTTTTGATGAATAAAAAGTTAAAAAGAACAGTATTTGTTCAAAATGGAAATCTTTTCTAACAATTAAAGTTTTTATTATCACTTTGTATTAATTTAACACATCCTTGCTGATTAAAAGTATTAATTTCTTAAAAAAAATAATAAAAAAAAAATGTACTGACCCAAAACGTTTGAACGGTAGTGTGTATTGTTACAAAAAATAAAAAATATTTTAAAAAATCCTGTTCCTTTTATCTTTTTATTCATCAAAGAATCCTGAAAAAATATATAACAGGTTACAAACAAATATGAAGCAGCACAACTGTTTCCAACATTGATAATAAATCAGCATATTAGAATGATTTCTGAAGGATCATG
>NW_015542476.1:278568-278976 GCF_001515605.1 Sinocyclocheilus anshuiensis
GCTCTCTCTCTCTCTCTCTCTCTCTCTCTCTCTCTCTGTGTGTCTCTAAATGGGAACACAGTGATGACAGCAAAGCCTCAGGCTGCATGATTAATCATATACTGCATTAATTGACATTGTGATTTTAGCCGTAGCAGTATGCAGTGATTAAAGGCTGTTTTAATGTGTTCAATGTCTTATGAAAGCTTCATCAGATTAGTTACTTTTGACCAGTTACATCTTGTGTTTTTGTTGTGTCAAATAACATGGTTGATTGAAGCACTCTCACAATGTTATGTGTTCAGTTGGATTAGTTTTTTAATTTTTTATTAACATAAACCATGGAATTTATATGACTTTAAAAAAAAAAAATATATATGTGCGTGTATATATGTATGTATATATATATATATATATATATATATATAT
>NW_015542476.1:279478-284711 GCF_001515605.1 Sinocyclocheilus anshuiensis
CAGCTTTGATCACAGAAATAAATTACAGTTTAAAATTTATTAAAATAGAAAAACATTATTTTAAATTGCAATAATATTCCACAATATTACATTTTTTTCTGTATTTTTAATCAAATAAATGCAGCCTTGATGAGCAGAAGAAATGTCTTTAAAAACATAAAAAATACTTACTGATCTCAAACTTTTGAACGGTAATATATATATATGTGTGTGTGTGTGTGTGTGTGTCCTGGACACTTTTAAAAAGCCTGTTACATTGTCAACCCTTATACCATTCCTGACCCAATCAATAACATTTGTCAGTCTGTCAGCTGTGACATCACTGTTATCAGTGGCCTCACATAACTTGTCATTTATCAGACCAGAGAAATGTCTTTATTGTGAGTGTAAAGATGCGTACATGTGTGGCTGTACGGTCCCATTTTAGTCTCCAGCCATCCTGCTAGATGTGTTTGTGTGCTCATGACCTTAACTTTTCGCTTCTATGTGAGCTCCATACACCCACACTCTATGCATTTGAAAAGAGCCTGTGATGTGCGCTCTGAAAGGCTGAATTGTGTATCAAGCAGTGTGTGTAAGAGCTGTGATGGCCTGTGTGTTTGGGAGCATGTCCCCGCACATCTTCCTGTTTTTCTTTCTCCTCCCATTTCTTTCATGTCCGTGTTCAAGGTCGCTTTGATTTGTGAACTGTATTTTGTTGTAAGTGTTTCTGCCTTTGCTAAGGTCATCGTGACAATATGATGAGTGCAGGGGATGAAGAGTTTCTTGATGAATTGAAATGTGCTAAAGTTAAAGAGCACATTTGGTTTTTGTTATCTTTTCCACATTCTGCATCCCTGAACAGCTCAATTGTAAATTCATACTTGCAATTAGAGATGGATCTTTAGTGGATTTTCCTTACACTGATTAATCCAAGTCGTACTATTTCTGACTTCAGTGTGGGATCAACTGGACTTCATAGTTGGATTAGCTTGGCTTCTGTTTTCAGTGTCTACAAAACTAGCCCTATCGGTTCAGCAGGTTTCCCAAAAACTTACTTGGCATGATAGTAAAAGCCCACTTAACTCATTCTACTGGGTGGTCAGTGTGGAGAACTGAGGTTTGTTGCAAGAGTATTTCATATAATTGCTAGTTATTAGCAGTGTTGGGCAGTAACGCATTACTTTGTAACGCGTTACTGTAATTTGATTACTTTCTTAGTAACGGAGTAATTTAACGCGTTATAATTTTCAAAATAGTAATTAGAGTATAGTTACAAGCCGAGGTCTCTATACGTTACTGCCGCGTTACATTGCTGACAGAATGCAGTGTTTTATAATCTAGAGATTGTAAAAAAGATGTAGCACACGCACTGTCGAGTCAAGTGCCAGTGGATTAGAGAGACCTGCTCCCGCGAGACCCGACGCAACCGAGTGCGGCATAGGACAAGATGGGCGAGTGCTGGTGCGGGCAGGAAGACACTCGTATGTGTGTGCGCGGGATGCGGGAGAATAAAATTATTCACGGGACTCCGCAAAATATAAATATCTAAACATAAAATATCTAAAACAAATAAATTGTTATTCATCTATTGCACAAAAGCAACTAATATAAAAGCAGCTAATATAAAATATAAACGATTAACCGGTGCAAGCGTATGCAGAGTTTCTATTTAGGCTATAACACGTGTTTGCAGCGTTGAGCAATGCAGTGCTGAAATTTGCGTGCTCACGAATACTCTCATTATAACACACGAATTGTAGACATTATGAAAGATTCATTATGCATATATGTATTGTGTTATAACAGAGATTTGTGAGATTGCGATGAACTGAGATGTCTTTTAGAGATTATAAATGCAGCGCTCTTTGCTGGCATTCTGTCATGCCAAACCATGCACGCAGCAGCCGCTTGATTTAGTTAAAAATAACAGTGTTCTGTGAATGTTGATGCTTTAATAACAAATGTTTATCGGGAGCGTGTATGCTGGGATTTCATACATTTCATGGAGAAAAAGTAACGTAACTAGAAATGTAACTAATTACTAATTACTTTTGAAATAAAGTAATCAGAACAGTAACGTGATTACTTTTAAAAGGAGTAATCAGTAATCAGTAATTTGATTACATTTTCAGAGTAACTTGCCCAACACTGGTTATTAGGAATGCACAATAACAGTGCCATATTGGTTATCAGCCAATGTGTTTTTTCCATCGTATCAGTTGATATTGGATATTTGGAAAATTGTTCATACTCATTTCTTCTGTTTTTATATCTTCGTCACCATCTAATGTGAAGATTAATCCTTAAAAACACAATTTATAATTATTAGATATTAATATTTTACAAATATTTTAATGGTAAAATTTTAATATTGCCTTTTATCAGTGATAATAAGTCATATTTAGCAGCTTATCGTATTTGTTAGAATTATAATAACAGCGTGTTGCTACTGGCTAGTTAAAATCTTTGTTAAATGCACATGTGCAGTAATTATTGTGAAAATACATTTCATATATTTGTGTATAATGTTTTTTTTTATTTAAGTAACAGTGTGAGTTGTTCATCTATAATCAAATATTTAATTTAATTGATTTTCTTTTTGTTTCATACCAAGCAGCTCCAAGTAGTTATTGATGTATTAATACTGTAGATTCTTTTAGATTTATTATTGAATTTTTTTTTCCATTATGTTGAATTATTAAGATGTTAAGTGGCATCACAGACAGTCTGTAATTTGTCAAATGTGTTTAGTCTTCTGATACTTGTGTTCAGCCCATAGCAGGAGATCTAACATGACAGGTCAGGGTGTGAACTCTCTTCACGCTCTCACTGAGATGACGACAGGGGACTGCCATCTTTTTTCCTCATGGGCTATAAATCTTTTGTTAAATTTAGAGAACAAGACAAGTGACTCTCTTGGTTCTCCCTTAAATAAAAAGCTACATATTGATTTTGAGTCTGGTACTGCTGGGTGACCTCATTGCATGTATTTGTTGTTTAGCCACGGGTTGCTATGTTTCTCTTCCCTGACTTGGATACAGATTTTAATTTGATGGTCTGTTCTCTCTGTCCTTTGCTTATGTACCAGACAGAACAGTGCAGGAATTTTATCCAGTGAAGCTTTTGAGACTTCAATCAGTGTAGTTACTGAATGAATGATTGAAATTAAATGTTTTAGTATTTGTTATTGTTATAAATTATTTAGTTAGGCCTTTTATAGAGTTGAATTTATGCTGCTAATTTGTTAATTATTTTCAATATCGAAATGATCTCATTGTTGGAAAGTGGAATAAATAATCAAGAATCCAGAATCATGATTCTCATACCAAATATTGTCACAAATATTTATTTTTTTGCAGCCTTAGTTGCAGTCTGTAGCCCTGAGAGCGTAATCTTCTTTTCTTCTATCAGTCTGTCACTTGTATTAGATCAAAACATTTATTTTTAGAGCATCTCTATCTCTGTTCTCCTTTCTCACTTTTACGTTCTGTCATAGAAAAAAATAAAAATAAATAATAAAAACCCATTTGCAATACGTTTTTATCATGGCACTGTCATATCTTTTTCATGTCTATTTTCAGACTCAAATAACTTTTTTTTCATTGATTTGTTTATTTTTTGAAGATATGGCCTAGGAATGAAAAATGAAGCGGTCTGAGTTAAAAAGAACAGAAATTAAGTGATGGAGGGTGAAGTGTGACTTATGTCTGGTGCGGTGTCTGAAATATTTACTGAGACAGAGATACAGAGTGCTGTGAAGACAGGAAGTGTGTGCGCAGGGGATGAATCCATTTGGGAAGAAGAGGATTCTGGGTAGATGTGGAGAAAAAAAAATGAGTAAATGAAAGATAAGAGAAAACATGGCAAAGTGTAATGAAAAGGATTCCTTTCCAAGGACAAACAGGTCATTTGCTTCTCAGCAGACTGGATGTGTGTGCATGCTCTGTTTGAGGTGATAAGTATGTTTTTGTGTTAATACCTCCCCACCTCAAAAGCACACTCATACATGCTCGCTTTCATTGCTAGGAAATGCATAACATGAAATAGCTTGTAACACATGCCATTAAGCATGCACATCACATCACTGAGCACACTAACATCACACAAACAGACTAAAATACACTCTTTCACACACACGGTAAACACAGTTAGCGAGAATGTATTATCATTCATACGGTGTCGTTCATTGCCTCCAATGCTGGCATTAACATTCATTCTGCTAGACTTATGTGACAGTTAACCTTCTAGAGGCACACTCCGTGTGGAGTCCATCCATCTCCTTATTAGTTTCACATGCCTTTAAATCAGACATATTTCAACACATAGGCAACCAAGGACGAGTAAACATACACACATTCCTCACAGGGTACACCTCGGCACGATCCTCTTGTCTGAACATGTCCTTTTCCTCTCTTAGGCTCACCTCTAACTCCCAGAATACACTTCACTCTGATTTGCCCAGTGGCAATATTTAGAGGATCCAGAATGTGTTACACATAGACTGTAAAAAACATGGACGTAGTGTCCGTGACGTCGCCCGTAGGTTTCTAAAGAGCGTTTTTGAAGCTCAAAGTGGGTGGAGCGGGCCGTCGCCATCTTGGCAGCGTGTCACCACGCGTCACTCCCGGATAATCGAAAATGGGCAAAGAGGCGGGAGCTGGTTGCTGAAACCACGCCCACCTAGCTAGACGATGGTGACAGCAGCGGCAATCCACCTGTCACTCAAGTGGCAACGCCCTTAATTATGCAGAACTTTAAGTCTTAATATAATTTAAACGGATGAGTTATAAAAAAATTCACCCCCCTCACAGTTTTCATGAAGGGCAAAATTAGCTATATAGACCAAAATCATTTTTTGAACCAGGCTGTAAACATGTTTTTTTCTGCTGTAAAGTTGGGCATTTTAACATGGGGAGTCTATGGGATTTACTTCTTTTTACAGCCAGCCTCTAGTGGCCAGTTGATGAATTACAGTTTAAGTCACTTCCTTGTTGGCTTCACGAGAGAGAGCGGGAGGTTGCTGCTTGGTGTTACATCATATTAGTACTAATGAGAACGTCTCAGCTACGTATGTAACCCTCGTTCCCTGAAGGAGGGAACGGAGACGTCACGTCGGATGACCGACGAATTGGGATCTCGCTTAGAGGGACCAATCTACTTCGAGTGTAAATTAAACGAGCCAATGCACATTTGCATGCGATTATTGCATCCAGCTGCTGCTGATCACAGCGTGAGTATAAGTAGGCAGCAG
>NW_015542476.1:284951-285148 GCF_001515605.1 Sinocyclocheilus anshuiensis
ATATGGCTCTGGATCGTCCACAACCCCCCGTCCCCTCAGGGGACCCAGAGAAAGAAGAAATTGCTCTTTTGTCGAGAATTTGTGTACCACTGACCACGAGGTCAGTGGCAGAAAAAAAGGAAACAAAAGATTCTCCACCAGGCCCTCCTCCGGGGGAGGGAGTGGTGCGTTCACCATCTCCCGAAGAGCAACTCCCT
>NW_015542476.1:285775-297809 GCF_001515605.1 Sinocyclocheilus anshuiensis
GACATCTTTAAAAAGACGTTCCACCCGTGAAGCTCTTTTAGCTGGAAATTGCTCTTTTAGTGTGCTGAAGCGCATAGGGGAGATGGCCGTCTGCAACACACACAGGGTAGTGCATCCTGTTGTGTGCAACCCACTCGACACGGGAAAACCACCGCCGCTGAAGCGCCGTCCACCAGCACGAGAGCCCACCGAAGAGCGTGCTTGACTGTAGTTTTTCTCACTACTGTAGGAAGGTCAGGAGCAGAACGATAGAACCGCTCGGCTCCGAAGCGAAAAGCTGAATATGCGCTGCATCTGCTGCCTACTTATACTCACGCTGTGATCAGCAGCAGCTGGATGCAATAATCGCATGCCAATGTGCATTGGCTCGTTTAGTTTACACTCGAAGTAGATTGGTCCCTCTAAGCGAGATCCCAATTCGTCGGTCATCCGACGTGACGTCGAGAGTGACCGACTGAAAGGGAAAGTGCTCTTCTTGAGTGTCCTTTAAAAGCATTATTTCTAAAATTAGATACAATTTTTTTTTTTTATAAGAAATCAAGGATAATGTGATTTTTATGTAGTTTCATGCACAAGACATGACATCCATGCATGCAGGTTTGAATCTAACAACTCACAGAATAAAAATGAGGCTGTGAGTTCATTCGATTGGTTGTATTGTCTTAAAGGTGCAGTGTGTAATTTTTGCACTACAAGTGGCACTGATATGAGCATCCCAACTGGGCTGGTGTTGTAAGAAATCGGATTCCCCCTCAAAATTGGTCTCTATCGACTATAGAGAACACTACTGACCGCACTACATCTGTCCTTCTCAGTCATATTTTCAGTTTGCATCAAATTAAATGTGGTGTCTACCATAATTGGTCGGCAAGATGAGTTTGTCATTGAGCACACTGTTCTGTAATCTTTCATTTTACTTAATGCATTGGTATAGCCCTTCATATTCATGGTTCAAAAGTGAATGAGGTATTGTCTCCTTTGCATAGAAAGTTCTGAATTCATGATGAGATTTTTTGATCTTCTCCTCAAAACGAAAGATAAGCTTTAGATGAGCCCATGGAAAGTGCTGAACTGTTCTCTTTTTGTTTCAGTGGCACTTGATCCCCTTCTAAACTTGCTGACTAAAAAAGAGCTTCTGAGGTATTTTCGCTCCTGGCCCCTTCTTCTCTCACGATAGTCTTGAAGAGCTATTATTAGATCCTACTCAAGGAAACTTGTCTGTTTCATTCAGAAACAAGAAGTTCATGTTTAGAGAACATTCTTTTGATGTTGCAAGTTTCATATCCAGTAACTAAGTGATTGACGACCATTCAGATTAACCCCCAACACACCTGTCATCCCATCAATGTTTCCCGGTCAGGAAAACTGACGTTGGTTTCTCCTCATTCTGAAACTCAACCTGTCGTTTGGACTGCTAGTTTGATACTCCATTTCTCCAAGGCCGCTTCAAGCGTGGATCAATCCCACAATCCCCTTTTGCTCCAATTACTCTCAGAGTCCTCTGCTTCGTTTCACCTCAGCCAATCAGAAATAAACCAGTTTGTACACACACACACACACACACACACACACACACACACGTTGTATGTGCTCTGAAGCCTCAGTGGTTAGGAGACAAGGCTGGTCTCAGGAGTAGTCTTACCTCTGAAGATCTTTGTGGAGGAGAGAAAGAAGGAGAGTGGAAGAAACAAGGAAAGAAAAACAAAGGAGAGGGGGAGATAAATAAAGAGTTCAGGGTAAGAGAATAGTAAATAATTTATGAGATACACACAGCAACAAACAGTTGATGATGATTGTTTATGGAGAGAGACGCTTCCTAGCATGTACATATTATATTTACATAAAATATATGTAATAAAAATGTAATAAATAAAATGTAAATAATATAATGTCTATGAATAATGTTCAGTAAAAAAAAAAGTATGATACAAAAAATATTGGTTATTGAGCTCCAGTTGTAACTAGAAAGCATCGTAGTTTATATAAATTAAGTCGTTTTAATCTGTATTCTAAAACCTTACCTAACCTACTATACTAAACCTTCATCACAGCCAGATGCACAGCAACCCAATTTTTAGGGGATATGCTGCACATCAACATTGGGGTGTGTAAATAATGACAGAAGTTTCATTTTTGTGTGATGTATTCCTTGGAGATCAGAAGATGAAGAGTGTTCTGTGCACATCTCTCTCCAGCTGACATGAAGGGATGAGTAGTGGAACTGTTTCCAAATCAGATCTGCTTTGTAGCAAACACTAATTAACGTCAGTTCAGACCAACACAGGCTTCATCTTAGATGAGATCTCCCACTCTAATTACTACTGGAAACATGTTGGATTTTCGAATGATATGCTTGCTATCTCCCATCACTGTTTATTATGGATGCGAAACGTGTTGAATTGATGTGACACAAGTGGTATTGGCATCTTAAATGGCTACATTCTTCACACATGCACGCAAGCACACACAACTTCCTCTATGATCTACCTTTCTGACTTTTTTTTTTTTCCTTTGCAAGTTAACAGCTATAGACCTGTATGACCTGTATTATTGCTATATTATTGCTGCTGTCTTCACACTTTGGAGACTCAATCTATGTTGTTGCGTTTCAAACATCTATTATTCTTTGATCCTCAAAACTGCTGTGTCCTGTATGTCTCTTTAAGGCTGCCCACAGAGTCTGTTGTCTCAGTATACTGTATGCTGTGTGAATGTCTTTGAATAGGACCAGAATGTGTGCCCTCATTAGTGCTGTCAAACGATTAATCGCATCCAAAATAAAAGTTTTTGTTTATTTAATGTTGTTTATATATGTGTGTACGGTGTATATTTATTATGTATATACAGAATAAATACACACATACATGTATATAATTAAGAAAAATGTTTTGTTTATATATAAAATATTTATATATAATATAAATTATATATGCAATTAATTTCGATTATTCATTTGACAGCACTAGTCCTCACATTACCCCTGCAATTTAGGCAGTGATAACACTTGCTTTGTGGTTGCCATAAATATTCCCATTCGATCATCTTGTCTTGTTAACAAGATAAATGATTATGTGTTGAAAAACTTGAGAGTGTGTGTACAAGAGAGACACTTGTGTCACTGGTTGGTGTGTGTTCCTGTTTCAGGTCTCATCTGAATCCCAGGCTGAAGGAGTCGCGCTCTCACGAGTCTTTGCTCAGTCCCAGCAGTGCAGTAGAAGCTCTGGACCTCAGCATGGAGGAGGAGGTCCTTATTAAACCAGTGCACAGCTCCATCCTCGGACAAGATTACTGCTTTGAGGTATAGACACCTCTTTCACTCGCTTTACATTATATACATCAATAAATTCACTGATCTGATCTCTCTCAACCCTCAGTACGTTCATTTGAATTCAATATTACAGTATATCGTCATTCATAAGACAGTGGTTCTAACCAGGCAAGTTTCTGGCAAAAAACACTTTGTCTGATTATATTGATTTCAAATTTTTTTTTTTTAAGTGATTTCCATTTAATTAAGATCTTAATTGAACAGCCCCAATATCGATTTTTTAAATCCCAGGGTCAATTTTTATAATATTTTAAAATTATTTTATAATTTGATAATTTGAATTTTAGTGGAGAATGATTTTTCCACAAAATAAAAAAAGAAGAATTGTAAACAAAATGGGTGTTATACCTAAAATATATACAAATCAACTGGAATTTAATCAAAATCAGAATCAAATCAAATCAAGAGTTTGTGGATTAAACCAGAATTTAATCAGAATCAAATCAAATTAAGATTTTGTGGATTAAACCAGAATATAATCTAAATCAGAATCAAATCAAATGAAGAGCCTGTGGATTAAACCTGAATTTAATCAAATTCAGAATCAAATCACGATCCTGTAAATTGAACCAGAATTTAATCAAACTGGGAAATCTGTATTGATCATAATTGAATCAAACCAGGAAATCTGTATCAAGCAGAATCTATTCAATTTAATTCAATTTTGATTCGATTCACAAGCTCTCTTTTTATATAGCTTCTTTTATAGCTTGTATATAGCATATGTGATTGTTTATATCCATTTTTCTGAACACGTTTTTTTAAATGCTGTATTTGTACCTACAAAATCTCTGTCTGTAAATGTGATTCAATTTTGCATTTTGTTTCTTGTTAGTAACAAATTTTCCAATGACATTAAAACATGGCACAGGTTTGCTTTTGTCATAAGCAAGCTGGTAGCCATGAGATTCTCGCAGTAAGCTGACAATTATCAACCTTTTTTCCAGGTGAGCACCTCCACAGGTAGTAAGTGCTTTTCTTGTCGTTCGGCCGCAGAGAGAGACAAATGGATGGAGAACCTGCGACGGGCCATCCACCCTAATAAGGTAAACTTACCTTCCTGCAGAAGTGCTTTTATACCTGCTTAGGCTAAAATCATACCTGATGCAGATGCTCTGATTTATTACTGGAGAAATGCAACTCAATGCAAAGAAAGAAGAGACAATAAATAATGTTTCTTTTTCTGTAAGAATGATGAAATTCAGGGCAGTTTTTTCCTTCTCTCTTTGATATAAGCACACGAGATACAGGAGAGAAACAGCAAAACATATGGCCGCTTTGAATGCGCCAAGAAAAAAGATCTCATCCGACAGCTCATTTCACCAATCAATGATTAAGCAAATTAATGATTAATTAAAAAAAAAAAATCAAGCACACCCTTCAAGTTACATTTGCCTTCTTCACAGCTTGCCTGGGGATGTGTTTAATGTCTCCTCGCCGCTCAGTCTTACATTTTAATTACTCTGTGGGTTTCTGAGGTGAACACCAGAGCCAGGCTTTACAGAGATTTGCCGTGAACAGATGATGCTTTCAGACAGATGTTGATGCTGTAGTAGTGTGGAGATGATCATAGCTCAGGCATTAGCTTCTGCAGCAGAGGCCCATTTCTGTCTGCCTAATTAGTTCATTATCTGTGATGAGGGCGCACAATGGAGCACCTCAATACCAAGATGCGAAATCAATTGCCTTAGTGGATGTTTATTTCTGTGGGAATATCCGTGAGCACTAGAGTCCTACACAGTGCCTACAGTAGTTCCTAGTACAGTCAACTGCTGTTATAGAGCAATTCATCAGTCAAGCCTTAAAGGCATAGTTCACTCAAAAATGGAAGTTGTATTATTATTTATTCTAGAATTTGAAAGAATCTTTATACAGGCTAGGGTTGCATGATTAATGAAAATAAAACCGATAATAATACTGATATGGCTTAGTGTGATTATAAAATCCCAGATCAATGTATGTGCTACGTGTTTCAGAGTGAACTTGTGATCCAATGTTTTCTGCGTTTCAGAGCAACGCAACATGTGCTAGCCATTTCCCCAAAACTATAATGAGAAACACTTCTAAACGGACTGCTGTTAAACAAAAGCTAAGCTTTAAGCCAGAAATATTAGTATTGCAAATTTACAGTTGTACTGTAAAATTATTGTTGTTGTTTTTCTTAAATATTCAATGTTTTTATTTCAGTGGAATATTACAATAGTTTAATACTGTATATTTGTACATACAGAACACATTTTAATTTACTACTACATCTACTAATAATACATTTATTATTATTATTATTATTATTAATACATATATATCAAACAAGCACAGCAAACCTGAAGGTGTTTTTTTTATCGCATTTGCAGTCGCAGTCATGCAGCCCTGATACAGCCTTTTTCATACAACAGTTCTTAGTGACCTACATCACCGGCTTTAAATCTACACCACTAACCAGCTGTAGACCTCTTAAAGCCTGCCAAATTTATACTTTCTAAATGACAGAAACCTAGAAAGAGGAACAAAAAATTTATCCACACAGAAAATGATAAATGAAGTGTTTAGGAGAGGGCTAAATTGCCCAGATATGATCACTATTTATCAGTGTTTCCATCAGTGGTAACATTTCACCCCAGATACAGATGCTTCTGCATGGCATCACTAATTGTGGGCGGGGCACTGTGCACTGGCTTGCGTGTGGGGGACAAGAATTGCTGTATACCACTGGTGAGCGAGGACTTTAGTCTGTTCAGCTCAGTGATTCACGACGGTCTGTGGCCTCAGAAATAACTGTGACATTTAGTTTTATTCTGATCTCATCCTCCATTGCCTCCTAAGTTATAAGAAGAAGGAGGGATATCTATAAATTAACCTCTGTTATAGTTCAACAAAAGCTTAACCTTAACTACAGCATGATGCAGGTCAACTTTATGGCCGTCCCTCATATATTAAACCACATGACTTTACACTGGAAAGAGTATTCTATTAAAAAAAGGCCAGTGAATGACATGAAGTGCTGAATGACGTCACACAGTATTTACAGCACCGTCCCGCTATCTTTATGGGAAGGACATGAAGTGATCCAAAATAAAGGGCCTTTTAATTTCCAGCCAAGGGTGGGTGATCTGAAGCAGAGGGTATTTAATCACTGAGTTGAAAAGCATCTCTAAATCACTGACCCTGTTAGATGCCACACTGATGTGGTAATAATCTACTACAGCCATGACATGTCCACTGACCTCACAATGCCCTTTCGTCTCTAGGACAACAGTCGGCGGGTGGAGAATACGCTTCAGCTGTGGATCATCGAAGCTAAGGACCTTCCGGCCAAGAAAAAGTACTTCTGTGAGCTCTGCCTGGACGACAGCCTCTATGCCCGCACCACCTGCAAGCTGAAGACAGATAACATCTTCTGGGGTGAACACTTTGAGTTCAATAACCTCCCTACAGTCCAGAACATCACCATCCATCTCTATAGGGACTCAGACAAGAAGAAGAAAAAGGACAAGAACAACTACGTGGGGTTAGTGAGCATTCCAGTGGTGAATGTCACGAGCAGGCAGCTGGTTGAGAAATGGTACCCAGTTAGCCAACCCAATCCAGGTAAAGGGAAAACAGCGGGTCCCATGGTCCGCATCAAGACCCGGTACCAGAGCATGAACATCCTGCCCATGGAGCTCTACAAAGAGTTTGCCGAGTACACCACCAACAACTACATGCTGCTCTGCTCTGTGCTGGAGCCGGTCATCAGCGTCAAGAACAAAGAGGAGATGGCCTGCGCTCTGGTGCACATCTTACAGAGCACCGGGAAAGCCAAGGTATTGTGAAAGTCTAACAGATTTTGTCATTTAGCAAAAGGGTTTTCAAACTGGGTCTACATAAAAGGAAATATTAAAGAATAATATTAGAGAATATGGAAGAATATAATAATATTAACGAATATAACTGTAATAATAATAATATAAAATAAAAAAGTAAAAAAAATACTTTTTCATTCTGCCTCTAAAGACACAAGTTTTTGTAATTTTTTTCACAGTATAAACTGGATCTTTATACATTAAAATATATATTTTAGGAAGGAGGTCCATTTTGAAAACCCCTGCTTTAGCAGACACCTTTATTCAGAGAGTTCAGAGACAGTGACAATACAGGTGTTAAATGCATTGCTAAAAGACACAATGGCATCAGTTGACCATAACAAGGTTCATATGCATAACGTTGTGTTTAATTTCCAGATGTTTAACCAGTATGATTCATCATCACAAGCTGAAAGACATATTTATCTACTGCACACATACAATCCATTATTCTAATAGATGGAGACTTTAATATTTGAATACTGGCTTTTGCTACACCAAATGTGCATATATTCATCTGGAAAAGTGACTTTTTTTGTGTTTTTATAGTGTTTTAGCTGCATAAATAATGTTATGATAATGTTATTCTTTATACAGCTTGACATTATTTTGTGATTCAGTGAAACCAATGAACAAAACGATGTTTGTTAAATATATATATATATATAATTTTGTACATTATGAATTCACATTAATTATTCAAATAAATAATTTAAACTTAGCGTATACATTATAGATATAAAACATTATACATACATAAACTTTCATTTATAAATTATTTAGATTGTTATTCAAACAAATAATTAATCTAAACATTAATTTATAAAATATTATATGTTTATAATTTATGAATATACAGTCACATAAATAATTAATTTAAATGTTAGTTTACTTTATGCAACCATTGGAAAATCAATTTTTGCCTTTTTTTCTGACCGTTGTGTGTTTTCCTTGTGCATTTTGTTTTTCATTGCTGCTCTTATTGAACTTCAGAGGTCACGGAGAATCAAAAGCAATCCAATTCCAGTTTGTTATCTCTGCTGTATCCCGTTGTTATTCCTTGCTGTTTGGGTTAAACAAAGGGATGCTACATTTAAGAGATTGTGTGTAGTTTGTATTGGCTACATCTGTGATTCTTTGTATTTATGTTTCGGAGGGATAATCTCCCCGGTTCTCACAGCCTACCGCAGGATCCAAAGAGCAAAATATACCATAAGGGAGGTATTAATATGGCTGCTCTTATCTGTATTGGCTTTTAAGTCTGTCTGGCCCTGATTGGCAGATCCAGGGTTGTTGTAGATGGTATGTTTGCAGTGACTCACAGGATGATATAAACACAAAGGCAAAATGACCTTAGATGGAGGTGGATAAGCCTCTAGTATATGAATGGCATTTAGTGAAGAGCGTGTTTAGACTGCACTAATGTCACCGTTCACTGTTTGAGGAAGAACAGGACAGACGAAAGGTTATTTTTTAGATATGTAGTTCAGCTGAATATTCTCATTATCGTAACCTGTGTGTGGAGTCTAAACTAAGCATGAAACGAGATTTTCAGACAGCGAATCTACCACTATGTTTTTAATCAGTGTCCGGGCATAAGGCTAATTTCAGTGGCCAACTCTCAAGAAACTGAATTTTTGCTGCCTTAAAGTCCAGTATTTTTAATCCAACATCTTGCCCATCAAGTAGTTATTCTGGTGCCATGACCTCTAGCCATGGAGAATCAGTGAAATGAAGCGTGAAACAGGTTTTTTTTTTGTTTGTTTTGTTTTGTTTTTTTTTTACTATAGGAGAAGGTCTTCTATTCATTTGTTCATTTGGGGTGTCAGTGCAAATCTTGAGTTAATTGTTACGTATATAAGGTATTCAGCTTCAGCAGAGGTCAGAGGTTTTTTTTGGCATAATTTCAGCAGTACATCAGCAGTCATCTTAGAAACATCAAATCTGTTGGTGAATTGCTTGAGAATTTAGAGGCACAAAGAGTATCCTTTATTAGTCCCTTTGCTTCCAGACTACAAAATCACTTGAGAATAAAAACTTGTAACATTTAGAGCCAAATTATTTGTATTAATTAACAGAATGAAAATACGTCATATTGATCAGTCAGTTTAGGCTGTTGTTCAAAAGTGATGTCATGAATTTGTGCCTTACATTTTCCACATGGAATTTGAGGGTTCGTTGAAATAGACAAAGTCCACTAGGATATACACCGATTCCTTTAAAAAGTTTGTAGATTAACAACACTACACAGAGCCAGGAACAGTATGGGACAGGACCAGGAACAGTACAACTCCCATTAGTTCTTCCAGTGTTTATGAATTATAGTGTGTATATATTTATGTATCCTATTCTCTCCTTATTGTCTGACCATGGCTGGCTGGGCCACGTTTCTGGACACCCGCATTGTTGATGTATAAGTGTAGCTGTAGCCTAACTTTCAGTATTTGTAAAGTCAGACGTTCAAGGATATTTTAGAACAAACAATTTTGAAAATTAATAAATGAGCTCATTTTTCCAGGGAGTTCTGAAAGTTGAGATATGTTAACATGCATTTAACTCTTTTATTTCTAATGATATGGGAAAACTTTATTTTTCATGATTAGACCTTTTTGAGAACCCTGATAATGACCAGTCTAGACGTCCTACAGTCACCCAGAAAGTATCAGGGAAAAGTCAAGGTAAAATCTTGATCATGGTAAAGTCATTGAATTTTATTTAGTGAATAATGTTTTTTTTTTCTCCTATTTTTCACACTCTGCTGTAAAATATATTTTTTTAGAGATTGAGATATATCTGCTAGATAGCCTGTTGCTCTTGTTTAGTATAGAACTTAATCATGCAACAAGATACCATTTGTGAGCAAATTGCTCATTTGAGTCAGTTCTTTAAAAAACTGCTTCACAAATTGGTCTAAATGATTCATTAATGAATCCTCCTCAGTCAAAAGGATTTTGTAAAAGCCTTCATCCAGTAATCACAAATGACTGGAGATTTGTTGGAAATGACACGGGAATTAAATGGTCAGTTTGTAACGGTTCGTATCAGTGATGCCGTCCTTTATTCTCATGTTGACTGAACTGCAGTGTAAGTTGTGAACCACCACATTGTCATTAGAGATGGTCACTGGTCCACGAACGGCTTACAGATCTGCAACATTATCCTGTGAGTGCTGACTCTGAGATTGGCCACTCTTTCCATTATTAAAAGTCATTAGTGTCTTTTACTGGTGAGCTGCACTTCACCTCTGTAAGTACTGGATAAAGGGGGGAACGGGAGGTGGGGTTTGCTATTACTAAACTAACTAGTGTTCACAGAGGGTCATCATACCCAGGCAGTTGTGCCACTCATATCCTATCTGGGCCTCGTCTGCTGTCCCCTGGGTCCCGGGGGGGAGGGGGATCAGATTCAGGCCTGCTAGTCTGATGCTGTTAATTACTGCTTCTTTAATTACTCTGCTTCTCAAAGAAGCCCTGAGGGATGTGGGCCGTAAAAACTGTAACACCGATGGAATCATCCAGGCTGTCCAAGGTCATTTGTTTTGAGGACAGCTGTAAAGTCCAGTCTACTAGCTTTTGTGATATGAATGTGTTATTTATCAATGTGTAGGATTAAACCAGCTGATCATATGCACTTTAATACAGATGCCTTTTATGAGACACAAGTGACAATTATGTAGCTTATGCTTTCTGATTTCTTTTTAATGATTTAGTGTTACATTCGGTCCAAATGGAAAGCAGCTCCTGAGCAGAATCTCATTAGAGGATGGTGGTTCACAAAATAGTCCCAATATACTTACAGTACCAGTGATATATAATATCACGATGATTTAAAAGCACATTTTATTTAGTCATTAATTCCCTGTTAAGATTGAGTGTTAAGACAAATGTTTTAAAACTTAAATCTAATTTGAACTTCAGTAGTAAAAATGGCACTAAAGACTGGCAGCTTTGCCACCACAGGAATAAATTGCATTTTAAAATACACTCTAAAAAATGCTGGGTTAAATACAACCCCATGCTGGGTAAAATAGGGACAAACCCAGCAATTGGGCTGTTTTGACCCAGCGGTTGGGTTAAATGTTTAACCCAACCTTCTGGGTAGTAACCCAACCGCTGGGTCAAAACAACCCAATTGCTGGGTTTGTCCCTATTTTACCCAGCACGGGGTTGTATTTAACCCAGCATTTTTTAGAGTGTATATTAAAAGAGAAAACTGTTAAGTTGTTACTGTTAAATAAATGCAGCCTTGGTGAGCAAAAGATTTCTTTCAAAAACATTAAACTTTTTAACAAACTTTGAATGGTGTATATTTCAGTGAAATGTTTAAGTATAAATAGTAGTACATATTGATAAATTGGTATATGTACCAGTTAATGAAAATCATGTGTGGTCATGGCTCCTCTAACTGAAAATAAAACGCTCCTTTACAAATGAAGATATAGATTGAATATCTCCAAAATGCTTAAAGGGTTAGTTCACCCAAAAATGAAAATTAGGCTGTGTTTTACTCACCCCCGAGGCATCCTAGGTGTATATGACTTTCTTCTTTCAGACAAATCCAGTCGGAGTTATATTAAAAATTGTCTTTTATCTTTCAAGCTCTATCATTGTAGTCAGCGGGTGTTGCATTGCTTCAGTCCAAAAGAACTTAAATAAAAAGCACCCATCCATAAAAAAAAGTGTCTCACACGGCTCCGGGGGGTAAACAAAGGCCTCCTGTAGCAAACTGATGCGTTTTTGTAAGAAAAATATCCATATTCAAAACGTAATAATCACTTGAATCAAAGTTGAATCTAGCTTGCGCTCACTGTTGTACACAGAAGCAGCTCCGGGCTGATGACGTATGAGTTCAGCGTTGCGCATGC
>NW_015542476.1:306711-323177 GCF_001515605.1 Sinocyclocheilus anshuiensis
GAACAAAGGCCTCCTGTAGCGAATCGATGCGGTTTTGTAAGAAAAATATCCATATTCAAAACGTAATAATCACTTTAATGTAGCTTGCACCAACAGTTGTACACAGAAGCAGTTCCGGGAGCATGACGTATGGGGTCAGCGTTGCGCATGCGCCGGTGAGTCTCGTGAAACCCAACGTTTGTTTACAGGATCAAAAGAAGCAAAGTTTCCTTACTTTAGCAAAGGAAAACAAGTCTCCTCTTGGCTTATATCGAAATCCTCCGACATTCTTCTTTACAAATCCTCGTTTTGTACTTCTAATTAGTGACCGTTGTTTTGTTTTGATCTGTCCACTGCGCTTCCGTGTTCGTCACTTCTGAGCAGCGCATGCGCAAAGCTGACCTCATACGTCATCCGCCCGGAACTGCTTCTGTTTACAACAGTGAGCGCAAGCTAGATTCAACTTTGATTCAAGTGATTATTACGTTTTGAATATGGATATTTTTCTTACAAAAACGCATTGATTCGCTACAGGAGGCCTTTGTTCACCCCCCGGAGCCGTGTGAGACACTTTTTTTATGGATGAGTGCTTTTTATTTAACTTCTTTTGGACTGAAGCAATGCAACACCCGCTGACTGCAATGATAGAGCTTGAAAGATCAAAGACAATTTTTAATATAACTCCCACTGGATTCGTCTGAAAGAAGAAAGTCATATACACCTAGGATGCCTCGGGGGTGAGTAAAACACAGCCTAATTTTCATTTTTGGGTGAACTAACCCTTTAAAAATATCAAGATATTTTAGCTATATTGCCCAAGCCTTGTTCTGACTTAAATGAGCATTTCATACAAGGAATGAAGACTCAGTTTAGTACTTTACTTTCCTAACATCATGCCTCTGCCTTAAGTGTATATTCTCAGTGTGATTAAAGCACTCAATTATAGTTGAATAGTAATTTTATAAGCACTTAAAGCAGATGTAGAAGATGTATTTTAGGAGTTCTTTGTTCTACTTCAGCTGGCTTGTCTGTTACTGACAGATGCATAAGTTGACAGAAATTGGACTAAATTAGGTTCAAATGAAGATGAAGCAGACTCGTCTGTGTGGATAATAGAGCTTGTCTGTTTATGTTCCTTTGAAAAGTCTGGACACGGTTAGTTGAGCCACCAAACAGAGCCTGCAGTGACGGATTCACTGGGAAGGACTATCTGACGGAATCTTGACAACCCAATGTCTCTCACTCTGGTAATGCACTCAGTCTGTTAAGATAATGTTGCAGTGGTCACATTAGAGGGTCACTGTATTCCCTTGACTGAACTGAGACCAGTGTGCTCGTGATGTAAAAAAATGGAGAAAAGATATCCCACAGAGACCACGAGCCCAAGAGGACACAATAACACTCATTTATCACTTGTTTGAGTTTCATGTGGGTGTGATTTTTATCGTACATTCTTTTTTTTTCTTTCTCCACCACTAAATAAACTTTGGAAGAAGATTAAACATACAATCAGTTGAGGAGAATTCTATCTCGCTCACTTTGATTCCCACAGTCATGGAAAACCAGGGAAAATGTTTTAAAATTCTGAAATTGTTTTAGCAATGCTCTTTAAAAAATTTCATCAACTAGATACTGTTATGTTAAAAGAATGAACTATCTTGCCACATTCAAATGTCAGGAGGTTTTTTTTTTTTGTCCTACTACAGAAATTTGTGTACTTACGTAAACATCATGTATTTGTATTTAAGTATACCAATGTCTGTAAGTATACAAATATATTTCTTTCTGGTCAAAAGTTTGGTGTCGTAAGATTTTAAAATTGTTTTTGAAAATCTTCAGTGTCACATTATCTATCAAAAATCATTCTAATATGCTGATTTGGTGCTCAAGAACAATGCGCTACTTAATATTTTTGCAGACACTGTGATTTTCAGGATTCTCTGATGAAATATTTATTTATTTATTTATTTTTCAAAGAACAGCATTAGAAACACAAGACGAGAGTCATTATCTGCATTTTCCTTCAGCACCCTTATCTTTACTCTTCCATCACCCTTTCTTTTTTCTTGTTTTCTCCCCATCCTGCCTCTCTCTCCCTCTCTCCATCACCTCTCTATCTCCTTATCTTGTCTTAGACTAATGCTCTGCCATTCTCTCTCTCTATCTCGCTTGGCTGCACTTTAAGGCCGGCTGGCTCTGAAAGGATGTCATTTCTGGTCTGAAGCAGCACATTGCCCTGACAGCTATTACAGAAGTCGTGCTTCGCTGTAGATGTGACATCCACTTCAGCGGGCTCTCCATGCACACACACTTTAACACTTTTCCATGCATCTCAAGAGTTTGAGGTTAGACAAGGTATTAATCTGTTTTTTGATATGATCTAAATGTGATATAATTTCTGTCCCTAATTGCAACACATGTGATTATGCCTGGCAAAAGATGATCACATAGCCTGCCATTTTTGAGACCCAGTATGCAGATGCTGACAAAACACAGGCCTGTAGCAATCATTACATAATCATATGATTACACTTATTTGATGACATCTGAATTGATCCTTGCACAAAACTATAAAGTGCTTACAGACCCCATGAAATCTATATTAAAATGTAGTATTTTAGCCCATATAGTATGCATTTGTTATGAGACTATATAATGAATTGAAATGTTGAAAAAATGTATATGAATATATATATGAAACTGACAGAATTTCTCTTCTGAGAAACGGAGCAAAACCTAAAACCTACACATAATACACAAATAATATGAATAAAATTTTTTATTAAAAAAATACACAAATAATATGAATAAAATTAACATAAATCATAATTATAATATACTTAAAGCCATTTCATAATGAAAGATGTGTATATGTATTAAGTTTACATGTAACATTAACATAACATAACATATGTATAATTAATTACTAGAGGTCGACCGATGTATCGGTTTTGCCGATTAATCGGCACCGATAGTTGATTGCTGGAACAATCGGTTATTGACAAAAATCTATGCCGATAGTTTTCCGGGTTGCGTCCATTGCTGGAGCGGCTGAGAAGGGTCTGCTGTCATTACACAGTGCGAGAGCGGCCTCTAGTGGTTGAAATCACTGACAGCACGTGCTATTTGTTTAGACATGTGATACTGCACGCTGAACAGAGCGGGAAACTTCAGACGCGGATTTAAATGCAGCCGACAGAAAATCCTGCCGCGCCACAGAGCGCCATTCACATAGTTTTCCATTAAATTACATTATATTGGTCCCGAATCGTTGTTAATGTACATAATGAATTGTGTATTGTGCATTTTCAGCAAAACGTTTGTCTTTCTGTGGCTCTAATAAAGTCTGTGTGCTTCATTTATAGAGCTATAATATAGGTCGTGTTTTCTCTTTCCGTTTGCTCCGTTTTTTAAACACCGAACTTCAAACTCATCCATGCCAAATTGTTCATTCTTGAAGTAAACTTGTGTCCGTTTGGTGATTTGAAACACGTCCGCTGCTCGAGTTGAACGCGACGCGTCCGGAGTGTGTGTGATACCGGTGAGTTCTCCTAGACTCAGCACTGCGCTTTTATTTTGATTAGATAATCATCAAGTGTTCAAGAATAGAAGCAGTTAAAGTGTGAGAGTATACATACAATATCCATATGTATATAATTTTAATGCTATGGCCTTTGTGTATATATTTAAAGATGTGCATCTTTAAACATGATCAGTTGAAATTAAATGGTAACACTTTAAAATAAGAGTCCATTTGTAGCATTAAGATTAATGAAAGCTGTGTAAGTATTGTTCCTTGTTAGAGTGCGTTAATTTCAAAATTTACTATTACTATTATTATTATTTTTTTACTACTACTACTACTACTACTAGTATGGTTCAGTACTGTTTTTGTTAATAAAGCACTATTTTTGTTCAGTATCAATTTTAAAACTATCGGTTAATTAATCGGTATCGGCCAGTGTGGTTCAACCTAGCTATCGGTACCGGCAAAATCCACTATCGGTCGACCTCTATTAATTACATATATGTATATAAATTTATGTCTTTAAATCTGTAAATCAGATAATAAATCCTTCGAAATTCGTTTTCTAGTGATGATGAGATGCAGACAGTTTAGCAAGCATAAGAAGGTAAATGTTGAGGACATATTGTTGTATGATTCTTGAAGTGATGTCTGTTTGACCCACTTTAGTCCAACAGCACAACAATCAGTCTTATCTCAGAAAGCACGCTGGATAAAGCTGCCCCCACAGCCTTGCATTTCATTAGCAGAGCATTTCTACATTTTACTGAGGGTCGTGAGCGCACACATAAACACACACATTTGCACCGAACAGAATCATACGCACATACTTGCACACATGCATCTTAATTCAGCACTTCTGTGATATTTGACTTCTCTTTCTCTCACACGTGTGTTACAGCATTCGCTCTCTCACTTGACCCTCCTGCCGTCTGTCTGCTAAATAGCATCTGACCTTCTCTGATCTCTATTTTTTGGAGATGGAGAGGGAGCGAGATAACAGTGTTTCAGCTTACACAAGTAATTATGAAATTGGAGGAAAGGTATTCATCTTTGACATTTAATGATCGCTCCCTTTTGTTTTTCAGTAGGTCATGTTGAATTATTGTGTGTCTGACAGAGTTTAGTGGACATTTCGAGTGTGTGGGAGAGAAAAACTGTTTGGCTACATATAAATGGCTCACGTAGAACACATGGGATTAAATGGTACCCATGCACTCTGTAAGCCCACTTTGGACATTTCACATTTGCAATTAAATAAAGCTAATTATTAATTTGTTCCATCGTCTAGCACTAACGATGAGGGATAGTGATAGATTTAACCTTATATTATCATGAAGAGCATCTTTCTTTTAAGAGCACAAGTCAGCAGCACTACTGTACATGCATTTGTGTATAAAATTAGTTCATTTCCTTAAAAAAAATCTTTATTAATGTTACTTTACATTAATACATTTATGTTTAACCAAGTAGGAAAGGACATAATCTGTTCATCAGCTATTAAACAAATTGTTTAATTGAATTTAATTAATAATTATTAAATGATTTATTATCTTATCTGTGTCAGTCAGAATTTCATTATTACATTGCTAGAAATTTCTGTAGTTCAGCTCTAAAATATTTATTCATAATTCTGTTAACATTTACTCACCCACATGTTCCAAACATGTATATTAAGATATCTTAAAGATGAGTAAAGGATGATAGAATTTTATTTTATTATATATATATATTTATTTTTTTATTTTTTTGGGTGGACTATATTTTCCTATGCATTAATGGCAAAGTCATGGAAAAGCTAAATGGTCAAAGGGTGTAGAAATTCTGTAGCTCTTTTGCAACAAGCTCTGTTTCTCTCTCTCCCTCTTGTTTGTATTGTCGCTCACTCCCTCAGAATATCTTTACAGAACTGAATGAGTCATCTTTTGTCTGTAGATTAGTGTGTGTCTGTGTGTGTGTGTGTGTGTGTGTGTGTGTGTGTGTGTGTGTGTGTGTGTGTGTGTGTGTGTGTGTGTGTGTTTGTGTGTTGTAGTCTTAGAGACCTTAAGTTTTATTTAAGGGCCTTTGATAGCAAGGCCCTTAAATCAATCAATCTATCTATCTATCTATCTATCTATCTATCCATCTATCTATCTATATTCAGAGCTTATGATAGTTTCTAACCCTGAACTCAACCCTCGCACAAAGCACTTTTCTGCATTTTTACATTTTCATTAAAACATTATTTAATATGTTTATTAAGCTCTTTTCCAATGGGGGGCCATTGGCTGCTTCCCACAATGTAGGTGATTTCAAGTTTTACTATCCTTGTGGGGACATTTGGTCCAGACAATGTAGGCAAAACCTCTCTCTTTTTCCCTCCCTCCCTCCCTCCCTCAGCAGAGCACACAAACTTCTGTCTCGGTCAGATGGTTCCTCCTTTATGAGTTTTTGCTTCCAGGGAATGCAGCGAATCCTGCGGGTTTTTATATCTTCTTTTTAATCCCTCCATTCTCTCTTTATCATTTTTTCCTGTGTGCTACAGTTCGTATCTTTCTGTTTTCCTCTGTTCCCCTGTGCAATGGCTTTGCTTTCCTGTGCGCTACCTATTTTTACGCACCAATTTTTTTTGTTTTGTTTTTCTGCTTTCCTTTCCATTTTAGATTTATATTTATGTCTTACTTTGCTTAATGTCTTCTCGCTCTCTCTCTCGTCTCGTTCTGATTAAGGGTGAGCTATAGTCTAGCTGATTAACTCTGACAGTAATGGACAATTTTCTTAATAGTGCCCACTACTGTGTGTGCGTGTAAGGGGAGGATCTCAAGGCTTATGAGATCTTCCTCTGTGTGACTAGTCTAGTTTTTATTTATTTTTTTTTTTCATGATCTGACTCTGCTGATCATACCTTTTATAACTTGACAATTATTATACATTTAATTATTAATTAATGTGGAAACACTTGAATACTGAGGTTTGTTTGTATGCTGCATCCAAATTAACTTTTTGGCAACACCTACCATTTGTGAAAATTTGCAAAGCAATAATATTTTTTACCCTGCATGAAACATAATTTTGCATTATTATTATTATTTAGCTGTCAATTGCAGCATCCTATATGTGCAATCTGTAAAATGGCAGCTCATTTTGTTTCTCATGTTTTTGGTTTAATGGCGCAATGTGAGGATTATGACACATGCTACTGATAGAATTCCATGCAAAAAAAATAATAAATACATTTTCATAGATACACTTACGATTGTAAAATAAGGTAAAAGTTGTTAGAAGATGTGGACAGTCATAGGTTGGAATCCATGCGAAGCATGATGGTAGAGCCACTACTTTAAAATAAGGGTTACCACAATCAAATATTCAGTGTGTGAGTTGTTGGTAATGGATGAATCTGTCCAAGCATATGGATCCATAAAGAAAAAAATAATGAGAATGAGTGCCTTCAGGTTTAGTGTTAAAATTTGACAGCAGGTGTCTGGTCAGGTTGCAGGGTCTCATTTATGTGCCAGGCTTGGTCTTTAATCCCAGTGCAGACCTCTGTTCTTGTCATCATTTCAACCACATAACCCAATGAATCCTAGGTTGAGAGAGAAAGAGATATTGAAAGTAGGGCCCTGTTTAGACATTTAGACGTCACATGCTGCACTGTTAACTTTTAATTATTTATTTATTTTAATGGTTTAATTGTTATACTGTAATGTTTTAACTGAAATGTCCTTGTTGAATCATGCAGACACAGACCCATAATTCAATTTTAAATTTATTCTTGGCATGGGACATGGATTTTAAATGGTCATTATATGTCTTTTTTTTTTTTAGCCAATTGCCTATGTTGGCCAAAACAACACAATAGTGTAGGGAAAAAGAAAAAAACATTATACATTATCTCCACTGAGTCAAATATGATTTGAGGAGAGTGGCTAAAAAAAACAAAGATTAGAGTGGGATACATTTTGTGTGAAAGAGAAGAGAGTTTTGTTACATGAATTATGAGGACATATAGTATGTTCTGTAATGAGAATTATATGATGACAGTTTTTTCACAGACAAAAGGCTTTCAGCCACAGTCTAAATGGAGCCAGTCATGACTCACTGCTGTAAAAAGAGACTGAGACGCACACACACACTGAATCTTATTTGGGACGCTGGGCTGAACTCTGTACGGTGTGCGTGTGCTCACGTCAACAGCGAGTAGACTGATTTTTCTAACTCCCATTTGTTGGTTTTGATAGGCTCCCTGCCAGATAGCTTTGATTGGAGCAGCTTTCACTTCAGCACTAGCATCTCTTTCCTTGTCTCTTTCTTTTCTTTCATGTCCTGACAGACATCAGCGGCACAACCGCTTCGATTACAATGACAGACTCTCCATGCAATCTCTCCATCTACTCTGCTCTCTTTTTCCTTTTTATACTAATAGTGCTCACACATCAGCATGTTTTGTTTTTGTTTTTTTTTGGTATAGGACTTCCTGACAGATCTGATGATGTCGGAGGTGGATCGGTGCGGGGAGAACGAGCACCTGATCTTCAGAGAGAACACGCTGGGCACTAAAGCTATTGAAGAGTACCTCAAACTGGTCGGACAGAAATACCTGCAAGACGCACTGGGTAATATTAAACAGACATTTCCAAAGTTTATTTTGTCCTAAGTTCTCCGTATTCATTTTAGATAAGATTCAACAACCGTGAAAACACACACACACAAACAAACATGCACACACACACCTGGACACTTTTGCTGTTGGCTTACTCTGTGTCCGATAAGGCTTGTGTTTATTAATACCGTCATAGTTTAGGAATAAAATGTCTGGACTAGCAATTTATCTGCAAAACAAAAATACACGCTGCAAATTTCACACCGTATATAAATATCGACTTTGGGCAATCAAATAAGCGAACGTGTAAATGTGAGTGAATACACCAAAGAGAGTGAATCTCTCTTTAGATTTGCATTAAGAAACCATTTGGTGGTGCTGAATAATGTATAGTTGTTTTTCTTAGATAAATGTGACTCGTGAAGTGCTGCTAAATTATTAAATGGTTCACCCCTAAAGACTGACTAAGTCCCTCAGACATCATAGCAAGAGAGGGACAGCAAAGAGAGTGGATTACACCACATGGTTACATAAACAGCACATATGCACCAGGGACGAACCTTTTGGTCATTTCATCTACTCAAGAGGTAGAGTACTTAAGTGCTCTCTTTTTCAGATCGGATTGCAAGATACCCCTGAAATCAATGGCTTAACCTATCACTAAGGCCCTTTTGGTGTATAGTTACTAGTTTTTGAACGATGAGAAATGCTGTGCAAAGTTTGTTGACTTTTTTATGAACATAATAAAAGAATACATTCGTGCAAAACTGGACAGACAGCTAGCACACAAACACACATATGTACACAGACATATGTTAAAATAATGCACAAAAATGTGTACACAGTTACATGATAATCCAATATCCCTAAGGGATTTGTGGTATTACATTTCTGCCATTAAATCTCTCATTGACAAATACTAAAAAGCCATCTATATGAGCTCAGAATGCACAAAACATACATGTTGTATGTTGTATATAATGGTAAATTGGTTTATTTTCAAGATGTGCTTTATTTTTACCATTGAAGAACTCTTGTGTTGCAGCAGATGTTGATGTTGGGCAGAGCAGGAAACATTTGATCTGCTTTTCAGAGTGACATCCAGCATGCTCTTCTGCTGGTGCACCCCACCAAACTGATTAGTTTGGTATTTGTGGCCTTGAATGAGTTTTCTGGCTTCTCCTCTGACCTTTTCAAACAATATGGGGTTTACCGTACAGAACTGCATGTAGTGAGATAATAGTGTGTGACAGTACTGTGATGTCAGCTGTATTCAACTGCTGGAATGGAATCGCTACTTCAACCATTTCCAACAATCATACTTAACTTAGTTATCTGTGTTCCCATTGCTGAAGTTATTTTACATTGTAATAACATTTCCCAATATCCCTGTTTTTACTGTATAACTGATTAAATAAATGCAGCCTTTGTGAGCATAAGAGGCTTACTTCAAAACATTTAAAAAATCTTACTGAACTGTAGTGTTTGTTTTCTGTTGGTCTGAAGTCTTGTAATAATGTGGCCACTGTTAGTCTCTAACAGGAAGATGAAGAACGAGGAGTCCACTTCCATTCTGGATCAGTTGGACGTCCACATGGTTTATGCTACACTAGTTTGATTTTTCCCTGATGCTTTCATGCGCAAACAGAACAGAGGGAAAATCGACCAGTACCTGCTCTGAGTCTCTGTGGAGAGGGATCTGGCTGTGCTGTTTGTTTGGGATCAACAAAAAGTTTATTGTATATTCCCAGGACAGGTTCTTTCATTAGTTCTGAGTCAGAAAACTTCAGAACTTTCACTAGTTGCTTCATAGTGGAAAGAGATTAGAATGGGGACGAGCTCTGGGGTGCTGATTTTCATTCTTGCTAATAATTGTGAGACGGTTCGTTTGAATGAAAGTTGATGGTGGTTCGTACGACAGGTTGCCTTGCTGACATTCAGGAATGCAAGCATTCTTGTGTGAAATATGGAATCATCTCAAGATTAATCAATAGATGACACCATTCTTTATTGATTTCCTGAAAAATACTATTTATGTTGAAAGAACTAGACTTTGCACAGGATGAATTTCAAAACGTCAGTGTCTTTAATGTATTTTCTCTTTCTTCCACTGTAGGTGAGTTCATAAAGGCTCTGTATGAGTCTGATGAGAACTGTGAGGTGGACCCATCCAAATGTTCATCTAGCGATCTAGCTGAACATCAGAGCAACCTCAGGATGTGCTGTGAGCTAGCCTTCTGCAAGATCATTGAGTCTTACCGGTAACTACTATGTGCTGTTGTTGCCAGTGATGCATTTTATTGCTCAGATGTGTTTTTGCTGCTTATTTTCTCAGTTATGTTTCAGTTAGGTATCAGCTTTATCTCAGGTGTTTCTCCTAAAATCAAACTAGAGAGACAATATATGAGTGTAGAGGTATAAAACGAAGCAGGGTAGATAAGCAATAATAATAATAATAATGAATGGGATAAAAGGATAATAAATAATTTGTGAAACCTCTTACCAGTAGGAATAACTGCACTTTTGTCATTTTGTCAGTTTTTTTTTGTTTTTTTTTGGTTTCCACTGAAATTAAATGTTGAACTCTCCACTCAACAGTGTGTTTCCACGGGAACTTAAGGAGGTGTTTGCGTCGTGGAGACAGGAATGTGGTAACCGAGGGCGACCAGATATCAGCGAGCGTCTTATCAGCGCCTCATTATTTTTGCGTTTTCTGTGCCCGGCCATCATGTCGCCTTCTCTCTTCAACTTGACGCAGGAGTACCCAGACGACCGCACTGCACGCACACTCACTCTTATCGCCAAGGTTACGCAGAACCTCGCAAACTTTACCAAGTAAGCATTTCATTTACTCCAGTGTGAGTGTGTGATTGAGTAAGGAGAGAGTGCTTTCATGTTTCATGATGGAGCTGACGAATGAGTTTAGAAATACCTTAGTTTGATAGCTTGTGATGTTGTTATGAGCACAAATACTATTCATAAGAATGAAATGAAATTAATAGATATGATTATAGAGTCATTAGCATGGTTAATTGAGTTATTAAACGCATCAACGAGTCATTCTTATTCCTGCTTTCTGTCAGGTTTGGTAATAAGGAGGAGTACATGTCCTTCATGAATCAGTTCTTGGAGCAGGAGTGGACCAACATGCAGCGCTTCCTGCTGGAGATCTCCAACCCAGAGACCATCTCAAATACTGCAGGCTTCGAGGGCTACATTGACCTGGGCCGTGAGCTCTCCACCTTGCACTCCCTTCTAGCTGAGGTGGTGTCCCAACTGGACCAGGTTAGCCTCTTCACCCTGTAGTTGGCTCCAGTTGATCGTTTTTGTAGTGTAAAGAGTTTCAGCAGGACTGCATTGTGCTGTTTCACTTGAGACCTGCATAAACTGCAAAAATCCTTTTCTAATCAGTATTTTGGAAAAATGTGGGTGGGGGGGACTATATTTCTTACAAAAAAAAGTCCCCAAATTTTTTTTTTTAAATGTTCAATTAAATAATATTTTTAAAATTGAGTATTTTATACACTTGTATAAAGTATAATATTAATATTAGTATTCATATTTAAGAAATGTCATGCGTTTTTGTTCTCAAGTAAGCTTTTGCAGTGATCATTTATTCGCTGATGGTCAGACATTCAGATTTCGCCATGTCTTCAGTGTAGTGTTTGAGGTTGAGTGGTATTGTCTAGTCAGGATAGCATTGTGACGAGGCAGGTCAGCACTTTGAGGCCTCAGAAGGTTCTAAAGTTGTGCTCCAGTTTTCAGCGTTCTTTGAGTAGGAGGACTGATGTGAGCAATTGCCTCCAGGCTGTAACAGTCAGACTTTAAAATCCTTAATTTTGTTGCTTTTAAGGTTCAGACCTTAGAAGATGTGTTCACCATGTGTTTGTTTCTTTATATCTTATTTTATACATATTTTTGGAGGAAATGATCTTCTAACCCTCCTCCTCCTCAAATGCTAAATATAGCCTAGCTTGTGTTTGCCCAGATTTTCCACACTAAGAGAAAACATCCAGTCAAAATGCGTTTAAACAAAGTTGCATTTATCTTCAGCCTGTGCCTGTATGCCGGTACACCACAGACACTGCCTACAGCTATACAAACATTACTAATTAAATTTGTAAATCTTGAATATTCTCATAGCAGCACTTTGTTGAATTATTCAGATCACGTTAGGTGGACATTCTCTGAAAGCTCGTGCCCTCTCAATGTTTGAGTTCTACATGGGAAGTCCATTAGTCCCTAAGGCTGCCACAGACTGATAGTGGTCAGACACAGTTGCCTTCTGGGATCCATGTGCATAAGAACTGTTAATTCTTAAAATAATTTGTAGCCATACATCCATGAACATGTTGTAATTATGAAACATAATTCTTATAAAGCCAGAAAGATTCAGCCAACCAGAATGTCACAGAATCAGCCAATTATCAAATATTTAAATCAGTCAAATTTGAATTTATCTAGGTCTTGTCTGTTCCATTATTTAATGTTTTTGGAAAAGATCAGTCTAAAAAAAACACTGTGCAGAAAGAGTGTCTCTTGCCATGTTTCTTCGTTTTCGTCACATGAATACATGAAGCAAGTTCGTTTCCACCAATTTTAATTGGGGCTCCATAAAGTTGTTATTAAACATAAATTTACACAATACAATGTAGTTCTAGATAAATTATCTTGGTGAGCATTATACACTACTGCTAAAAAGTTGGTAAGATTTTTAAATGTTTTTAAAAGAAGCCTCTTGTGCTCACCAAGCTGCTTTCATTTGATCAAAAATACAATAATTTTGTGAATAATTTTTGCAATTTAAAATAATTTTCTATTTTAATATTTTTTTAAATGTCATTTATTCCTGTGATGGGACAGCTGAATTTCTCTGATCTTCACTGTCACATTTTTTTTAAAGTTCAAAAGAGTGGCATTTATTTGAAATAGAAATAGTAGGTCTTTGCTTTCTTATTTGTTCAATTTTATGCATGTTTTCATTAAATCTTACTGATTCCAAAGTTTTGAACAATAGTGCATATGTGAGGTGTGCAAAAATATATGTCATTAAGTAAGTTTCATTTTACACAACTATTACTCAGAATTCACTCTTGAAAATACTTAAAACAGGACGTTTGCAGCTCAGGCTTTTATAAATCAGTCTGCAGATACAGCTGTCAGTTATGGCTAAACATACTTGGATTCATCTGCCTTGTGTGTGTATCGGTCTATCACTAATGTACTGTAGCGCTTTAGGGGGTAATTAGGCATTGTTGAGTGATGGATACACCATTTACATTTAAATCATTGTCTGATGCTTTTTTATCCAAAACAGCTTATAGTGCAGTGAAGTTATACTATACATTTTATGTTTTATGTTCTGTTGTCTTCTACCTCCATTCTCAGGGGGGCTAAAAGAGAGTTCTGCACAGATATAAGAGATCTTTGGGCTGTGTGTTCATTTTCAATGGGATCTTTCATCTATGTCCTCAGAGTGCTACCTCCAAGCTCGGCCCGTTACCTAGAATACTGAGGGATGTACATGGAGCATTAACAAACCCATTAAATGTACAGATGAGCATTCCTCCTGATCGTGTTCCCTCCCCTCCAACCCCTGGATGCAGCATCTCCAGTGGATTACAAAAGATGGCCATCGACAGCGACTTACCAGGGTAAGCCATGAATCAGATCCACCGCATCAAATTGTTTAAACTGTAACCAATCAGAATCAAATATGTCCATATTTGTACATGGCTGTGCAAAAAAACATGCTGTAGATTTCATGATGAATAGGTATTCTGACAATTCAGCTTCAAGCTCAGTGTTACTTCAGGCAATGACACAAAGCAGTGAAGTACAGCTATATTGCATACGTACTCATCGTTATCTGTCACTTTCAGCCACAAAGACTGTCCTCATTCCTGTTCTTAAGAGTGCGCCCTTACTTTATCCAGCAGACTGCTCTTCTAAAGAGAGCGGCTCATCTTTATCTGTCTAGCTCGCTGCTAATGCCCCACTGACATTTATGAGAACCAGAGAGAATGAGAGGCCTGTAATTGTAGTTCACACACACACACACACACACATTCAGGGAAAGGGAAGATAAATATACTGGGGAATCAAAAGAGATGGAGGCTGCAAGGAGAAAGCATCGAGTGAACCTTGTTGGTTGGTGTCTGGACGGAGATTATCATTAAATAAATTAGCTTTTTTTTTCCACATATCCAGACAATAAACAGTCTGGGTGGAAGTAAAGACAGAAAGAGATGCATAATAACTTTGCATTCTCTCTGATGCTTTATATCTGTCTGGAACTGTCTAGCATGGCATTTATGCATGTTTGAGGAACACGTGTGGGTTATGAAAGGTTTTGTTTCTCAAACACTACACTACTACATTATTAGGGTCTTGTGATTGATATGTTTATAGATAATAGCTCTGTTCCACAACCTGAGCTGCCTAGGTAGGCAGCATTTTAAGACATCTGGTTTATTCCCAATGCTGTTCCAAAAGGTCAGCAGCAAAATGATGCTCATGCTGACTTCTAAGATACCATCTTGGACACCATCACATGCAGATACGGCAATCTTAGAATGCATTGCTGTAATTAAAGTATAAAATTCACAGACTATAAGCTCTCAGTTTAAAAAAAATACAGTTTTACTGCTAGCTATTTTGTGCTTGTTAGATTATAAATGTTTTTATCTTAGCAACATTCTAACCAGTGTTTGGTAACACATATCAACTAACTAGTCAGTTTGGTGGTTTATGGTTCATAAATGTCCTTCAACCAGTTCCATGTCTTAACATTTTTTTAAATGACCAAAAATTAAATTAATTAAATAAATGCTGTTTTGTAAACGAATGTCACTGAGATTTTTTTTTTATTAGCAACATACTAACATCAGCATTGTGAGTCAAGTCTCTCATGCTCTTCACAAAAGGAGTGATGGATGACACACTAAATTGCTGCTTATATAGGGTGTTTCAAATCAGTCCATTAGAAGGCTGTTTCAGCTAGGATGCTGTCTGTGTGTAGACAACAAGGCAGCACACTAGATTTGAACTGAGCTAATGTGTTGTCTTTCTTCTATTAGCTTCTTTTTACCCAACATTTGTGTATGCATGGTATTTCAGAGCTTAGAGTGTTGAGGTGTTAGCTTAGAAGGTTCCATTTCAGCCAGGATGCTGCTTTAATAGGGGAGCTGCCTATGTAGACATCAAGGCAGCAGCAAGATTTGGAACAGAGCAATTTGTGTACTGTTCTCCTATACTGTGCATGTTTAATTATTTAAACTCTGCCTGGTCCTTGTCTCATCTCTTCGCTTTACTAGCCCGATGGACTTCACTCGCCTTCCTTCCCCCACCCCTGAAAACAAAGACCTCTTCTTCGTCACACGCTCTTCTGGCCTCCAGGGCTCCCCTGCCCGCAGCTCTAGCTACTCCGAGACCAATGAACCCGAGCTGGGCCTGGCCAATGGTGGCAAGAGCCTGTCCATGGTAGACCTGCAGGAAGCGGCCAGGGCGTTAGAACCCGTCGCCATCCCGGCAGGGATCACTTCAGAAGGTTTGGGTGAGGGTGCCATGGTTCCCTGGAATGCACGGACTCCCCAAGGCAACGTTGCCGGAGGCCCTACTCTTCACAGGCCAGGTCAGACTCCCACTACCCCAGGAACAGAAGGGGCCCCAGGCAGGCCTACACAGCTCTTGGCCCCGCTATCCTTTCAGAATCCAGTGTACCAGATGGCAGCAGGTTTGCCCGTGTCAGCTAGAGGGAATGCGAGTGTGGATTCTGGGTCGGAGTGTCACAGCTCCGTCAGTTCCCATAGCAATAACGAGGAGGGTCTTGGAGGAACCAAACACACGTTCCTTACCCAGGGAGCTTTGGTGGGGGAGGAGTTTGCAAGGCGTTCAGGAGATTTCTCGAGACGACAGCTATCACTAACTGATGCGCATCATGGAAACCAACCTACGGTTCCACGACAGATCAGCGCTGGTCCTCAGCGGCGGATTGACCAGCCGCCACCACCCACACAGACTGCACCCAGAGGACGAACTCCACCCAACCTATTGAACTCCAGCCCCTACCCACGGCCTCCTAATAACACTGTGATGTCATCATCAGCTGACTGGCCTGGAAGTGGCGCACGGCTTCGACAGCAGAGCTCCTCCTCTAAAGGGGACAGTCCGGAAATGAAGCATCGCGCACCACATAAACAGGTGCGTATATGTTTATAGAGTTAAAAATAGATACTACACAAATTATTCCACATTTGTTTGTTTGGGAATGTTTAAAGTGACCATGAAATAAAAAGTGACCATTCTTATTTTTCAAAGGAGTATTGCCAGTGTTTATTGTAAAAAATGTATCCATGCACATTTTTTTTTTTTTTTTTT
>NW_015542476.1:323716-325814 GCF_001515605.1 Sinocyclocheilus anshuiensis
TTTTCATGCCCAATTTTTTTTTTTTTTTTGAGATTTCATGTGCCAAATAGCAAACAATCCTATGAATTCCTGATGGAAAAAATAAACGCGGGTATACATTAAAACGGAAGAAAAGACGATCACAATTTCTGCTTCATGCAAATCTGTTTCAGGAAAATCTGTATCATTTATCATGTATCTTTATCTTAACCTAGTAATTTTAATATATCTTGCGGCAAGTCTGAGTTAAAGGGCTTCGCTTGCTACCAATCACCAACCCCCTGACATTGACTGTTGCCACTGGCAGTCATTTTCTCAACGATTTGACAATGAAGTGGACAGGAAGGGGACAGGAAGGGCATTTCCCATATCCACAATGCATTATTCTCTCTCTTGGGATTTGATTGATCGCTTGAAGTTATTGCTGGAAGCGTTTCTATGGAAACCACATGTTGCGCACACTTTTATTACATCGCAGAGCACCTCCAGGCTCTTTCTCTGACTGTGAAAGTCACATCTGTGGACTTTCTGTGAATACTGTAGTTGATTTTAGAATCAGTTCCATTATACATTTGCTGAAAGATCTAGCTGAACTGTTGTTTTTCTAACCTCATTGGCAAATTGTCTGTGTTTTAAATGAAACGCAATGAAACGGCAGTAGCGTCAGATCTTTTCCTTCTGTATTGTGAAGTACATCAGAATGAAACAGAGTATTGAAAAAAAAAAGGTAGGGCAGGGACTTGGTTCTATCGATCGGTTGTTGACTGGATGGAGGCAGATCGGAATGCAAGCTTGAGGTTGATTATAAGAAAGATTAACATTTTAATTAAAAATTATGAGGTCAAAATTTAAACATGCATGGATGAATTGTTCATGATAAGATCAATAACATGCATTTAGAAAATAGTACATTTTCATTTTTATGTTGACTCCAAGTATAAATCTAACATAAATGATGCTTAAAACACACAACAATTTGAAAACGACCCTAATGTAAGATGTTTTCTCTGAAAACAAATCTTTAATGCCTTGCATATTTTCACTTCTTAAGTAAATTTATTTTGTAAATAAAGGATGTTTCAATATTTTTGTTGGGAAATATGTAGTTCAGAGCTATGATTTCAAATTCAAGATACAGTCCCTGAAAATGTTCTCTTAAATTTACTTCTGAGATAAATGTATTTTATTTTCAGGATGCTTACGTATTTTTATTTGGAAAACAACAAAATGCTGATGAAAAAGTAGTTTTTTTGCAGTATAATTGAGGACTATAATGGCAATTGTATGATGTCATAATAAACAATTTGCATGAACTAAGTTTCTAAAGTATCCAAGCTTAGAATGCTATTATATATAACCATGCTCTCATACATGTTCTTTTTTTATTCAGCCTTATGTCATGCTAAATGTCATCATGTCCATGTTGCCTGTTGAGAATGCGATGCCCCTGGCATGACGACTTTGTGTGTGTGAGTGAGTGTATCTGGTTTCATCTTCAGTTTATTCATGCATATGTGTGTGTTTGTATGTGTGTCCCACAGGCCCCATCCCCAGTGAACCCCAGTGCATTGGACCGTACCGCTGCCTGGTTGATTAATGTGCCATATATAGAGCAGGAGTCTGAGGCGGAGCTTTGCAGAGATGAGCACACACAAGCTGAAAAGGTAACTGACCACCCACACACCATAGCAGCAGACTTTTCAGCTCATGCAAACACACTCTGGAAGGGAAATGAATCATCATCCTGCACTATTTTCACTCAGACAGGAGGATTCTCTCAGTGTCAGCAATCCAGCATTCAGTTGGGTGTTTTTGCATGCAGACTTCAGGGTGAAATGTGTAGGTTTTTTATGTTAAACTCCCAGTCTAATGAGCAGAGACTCGAAGTAAGCCATCTGTAGTTTGGCCTCCTGAAGAATTCTGTTTCAGCAATGGCAGATAGGGAATAGGCAGAAGAGGTGGTAGGAATGTTTGTAATTCCGTTTAATGCCACTAGTGGTGCAGAAATGTCACACTTCTTAGAATCAATTTCTACAAGTACTCTTAGACTTGTGTGTGTGTGTGTGTGTGTGTGTGTGTGTGTGTGTGTGTGTGTGTGTGTGTGTGAAAGAGATGAAAT
>NW_015542476.1:325909-333997 GCF_001515605.1 Sinocyclocheilus anshuiensis
TTCTATCTACTTGTTTTTCTTTGTGTGTGTGTGTGTGTGTGTGTGTGTGTGTGTGTGTGTGTGTGTCTGTGTGTGAAAGAGATGTAATACTCTGCTTCCTTTTTGCTGTTCTAATTCTTTGTACATCTGTCATTCTTTCTATTTCCTTTGTCCTGTGACTGATATGGAACTAGCAGTAACTCTCGGTGTTATTTATTTACTATTATAGCATTTATTAATATTTTGAATTAGCAGTTTTTAATTTTAATACTTTTATACTTTCAATTTTAATTTAGTTTTGTATGTGCTTTTGCCATTTGTATTAGTTTAAATAGTTTTTAAATATTTATATTTAGCTTCCATTTATCTTTATTTAATTTTAGTAGATACACTTATTTTAGTTAGTTGCCAAGGCAACATTTCTATTTTTGTTTTTCACCAAATATTTAAATTTTATTTCAGTTACTGCAAGCAATTTTTACTAGTTCAAGTTAACAACAAAACAACACTAGTAATTCTGTGCCTCATACGAATAGTTTATAGTCATCGAGAGACTCGACTAACGATTGATGTTAGCATGTTCCTACACTAACATAACTTCTACAGCATTTATTCTATATCTAGGTTCATGTTAATTTCTACATACAGTGGGTACGGAAAGTATTCAGACCCCCTTAAATTTTTCACTCTTTGTTATATTGCAGCCATTTGCTAAAATCATTTAAGTTAATTTTTTTTCCTCATTAATGTACACACAGCACCCCATATTGACAGAAAAACACAGAATTGTTGACATTTTTGCAGATTTATTAAAAAAGAAAAACTGAAATATCACATGGTCCTAAGTATTCAGACCCTTTGCTGTGACACTCAAGGGGGTCTGAATACTTTCCGTACCCACTGTATATTAATGGATTTTTAACATTGCAAGATTTATAAATTAACATTAGTAAATATATTATGAATGAACATAAATTAACAATGAACAAAAGGATATTTATAAATGCTGTAAAAGGTTTAGTTCGTTGTTAATTTATGACACCTAATGCATTTAACTAATGTTAACAAATTGAACCTTACTATAAAAAGTTACCCGCAGTCATCAATAGTGTACAACTGGCACACCACACGTGATGCCACAAATAGAATACAGATACATTCCTCAGGTCATTTTTTTGATTTTTTATGATACTGACTTCTGGTTAAAATGAGGTGAAAGACCAAAAGAGGAATGTTGTTGTCTCTTGCAGTATCAGGCGGAGATCAGTATGCTGCAGGAGCGTCTGCGTGTGTCAGTGCAGAGGCTGGAGGAATACGAGGTCCGGATCAAGGGACAGGAGGAACAGGCGCAGAAGATGTTGCTGGAGTATCAGGCCCGGCTGGACGAGTCTGAGGAGAGATTGAGACGGCAACAGGAAGACAAAGATCTGCAGATGAAGGGCATCATAAGCAGGTGGGAGATACTTGTATTATAAAGGCTAAACCAGAATGAAGGCAGATGGGCTGGTGAGGGGAGGAAGAAAAAAAAAGAAAGAATCTAGTTCACAGCCAGTCCACAAATTGGCCTGAATGGGTGAAATTGCTGGAACTGAATGACACAAGTTCACCTTTTCATATAGTTCTTGAGTCAGATAAAAGTAAAATTACTTGGCTTGCGCCAGAACATGAATTTTACATTTAACAAACACAGAGAGGGCACTTTTGCCTTTCAGGGTCTACCACAAGCCTCTGATGCAGAGTGTCATTTTGCTTTCAGCTGATAGTGTATTAGTGGCAATCTGAGAAGACTGAGAGCTTTTAGAAGACTTTTAGCCTTCTTCAAGGCAGAATTTACTCAGAGCTACTTTCCTCCAAGACTGATGTTATGGGGCAGCTCTTTATGGCCTCGAGCTCTAGATCAAAGACAGAATGGGAGGATGTATGAAGGCTGGACTGAGAGTGTGTTTGTTTTGTGTTGATGCAGGTTGATGTCTGTGGAGGAAGAGCTGAAGAAGGATCATGCTGATATGCAGGCAGTGATTGACTCCAAACAGAAGATCATTGATGCGCAGGTATGTCTATATAGTGTTGATGTCTTAGGTATGTCAGTTAAACCTTGATTTCCAAATTACTTTCTAAAATGTAATCTACTTTTTTTCTAAAAAGTTCTTTTTATGTACTAATTTTAAATGTTAACATTTCAACACATCAAACGAATTTCACAGATCTTTGCCTGAAGGTTGTCATCACACCAAAATTTCAGTAGTTCAGTAAAATTTCATAATTGGTTGAATGAACCATATTGATGAACCAAGGAATAAATTAATAGCACTGAGTAGTTTTCTTGTTAATATCATATCCTTCCTCTTTTCCCTGTCATTCCAGTCTCCTTTTACACTCTCTGTACATAAGATATATAAAAAAGATGTATGTTTATGCTGATGGCAAAGCTGAATTTTCAGCAGTCATTACTCCAGTCTTCAGTGTCACATGATTCCTTTTTATTGACCCCCAAACTTTTAAGCGATGTATTTTTGGCATTTACATTTCTGTCACAATCTCACAACCTCCCCTGTTGTTCGATTGGAACCCCTAGGGAAACTATGCTGTAGATTTTCTAAAGAAACAAATGTTTTTATTACATTGTAAGTGTGGCTGCCATATACGCATCATTAATCATCATTATGTTAATATTCACTGTCCTACAGTGAGAGCTGTGGAAATCTTTGCTCTGCAGATTAAAATGACACCAACCCAGCCTAACATCAGTATTCCTGGCTGATGTCTACTTTCTGAAATCTAAACACACCACACTTCCTAATACTACAACAAAAGAAAATTCATATACATTTAATTTATATATTTATATCCAAGAAAACCAAACGGCTTGTTTCTTCTCCTTTCATGTACTCTTTAGGAAAGAAATAATCAATTAAACACTTGAGATTGAGTGTCGCCACAAATAACATCACAGCTGTGATTTGGTCACAGACACAAGCCAGATCCTCACAGTCGTGACGTTATTTATGATTACCCTCCAACACAGTTTAATCGATAATGTACAGCAATTTTGCAAAGTAAAACAAATCATAAATTAAATAATCATTTAGTATCAATCCCATTTGCCAAAAAAAGTAGTCTTTTTAGACTCAATACACGTTTTCATTCTACGAAATGGTCCACATTCAGCTGTTATTGAACAACATTGGGTCAATGCTTCTCAGCTAATCAGATTGTGTGGTCAGAATTATTGCCATTGCTTAGCTGGAGATCAACCAAACTGAATATCTCATGCATACTCATGTTCAGCAAATATATGCATAATTATGCATTTTCTTTGAATAGCCTTGTGCAACCAGAAACATGAATGTGTCTGTTAATATGAGAACCTAAAAGCTGATGACATGACCAAAATTTCCCCTAAAAATCACTTGATCCGTCTCTGTCTGGGCTGGATTCACTGTTTGCCAGGGCGTATTTATTTTCTCCCATTCTCGACCTGTTAACATCCAAACAAGTACTCATAAAAATTCTTAGCTGAAATTGCTGGTGTTGGTATTTTCATAGGACTAATGGTTTGTATAGATGCTGAAATTGTCTCTCTCTGCAGGAGAAACGGATAGCATCTCTGGACGCGGCTAACGCGAGGCTAATGAGTGCCCTGTCACAGCTGAAGGAGCGCTACAGCATGCAGACGCGCAACGGCATCTCTCCCACCAACCCCACCAAGCTGCAGATCACAGAGAACGGGGAGTTTCGCAACAGCTCCAACTGCTGAACGACAGATCCACAGAGAGACGCAGTGAAAGAGAGAGGACGTGAGCAAGTGTGCAGATATTCTATAAGTGAACACTGAGAGAAATACTGCAGGTGAGGATACTCAACACTGACCTTTGACGGTCCGCAGAGCGTTTGTTTGGAAATGTGGAGCGAGATCCACTTTAAACATCCACTGGTGAGACTACTGTTCAAGTACTTCATGTTAGGAAACGCCACTAGACATTCATTTGTGTTTCTCAACAACTAACTGTAAAAGAAAAGAAAAAAAAAACAAAAAACAATAATACAGCTAACATGGTGACATTATACAGATACTAGGACCTTCTAGCCTGCAAAAAAAGTCATTTCACTTGATTTAAAATAGGTGTTCTCCATACAGCCTTTGGAAGGAAAAAAAAAAGAAGAAACTAGATTTTGTCACATTCATTTATAATGGTCTCTACTTTAATATGAAACTACAGAATGAGCAACTCTTTGTGGAGAAATTAGCATTCTCTTCCTGTTTCTGTTTCTCCCTACATAGTGCACTTTGTCTCTCCATCACGAGAAGCCTTAAAATGTTGCATCTGAAATATCCCTCAGTCCTTGTTTTTATTTGATTTTTACAGTTCAGATGAACATCTGTGATAGATTATAATCTGCGTAGATTTGAAAAAAGTATATTTTTCATTCTCCTTCCACAAGTTTTCTGTTTATTTTCTTTGTTTTTTCTGTTGTTTTAGTTTTTTTTTGTTTCGGACCGAAATGTTCTAGTCTGTAACAAACACATTCTAAATGTCATTTGGGGTCCATTTTAGATATGCCAAGATTTTGAATTAGCACAGAGTGAATGTTTTAAACACTAGACCAGATTGACATGATTTTAGTTGGAAGTTTTGAAAACTGCCTTGTGTAGCTCATGTTTTCTTCCTATATTGTTTGGGAGTTTTGCATTTATTTGTTTATTTTTTGCTTGTTCTCTTCATGGGTTTTTCTTCAGACTCATTTTTTAAGCCTTTTTAAGTCATTTGTACAAGTGTGTTTATTTTTGTATATGTTGGTCCAAATTGCTGCACACTTTACATTTCAGCATTTAGAGTTTGTATATTTTTGTATTTAATAGCATATGTGAAGACTCTTCTGCATTTATCATTATCGGCACTGAGGTGCAGCGTGGAGCTGCTGTTTTCCTTTAATTCGCTGGTCTTTGAGGAAGTGAGACACATGACATGTCTTTATTTTGATGCAGAGATACAGATACATTATAAGACTGCCTGTCATTGGACGTGTAAGATAGAGGTGTTATTTTTAAGGGGAAACCTCTCTGTATATGGGCTCTGTGATGGAGTATTATGTGAATAAGTTAGTTATATATAAAGCAAGTTTCACAGGAACAGCCGAGTGAATTGTGGGATCAGATTGAGACGCAGCGATCTTAACAAGCACAAAGCACATCTCTCGCCCCAGCTTCTCAAAGGCTTTGAAGACTGCACTTTTTCCCTTTGTCGTGTCCACTTGGGTTTACTTCACTCTACAAACACGTAGCAAACTCGAGGTGCTCATTATTATTATTAAGCCAGGGAAGCTTTAATTTGTCATTCAGTTTCATTTGTAGCATTATCGTTTGTGCCACTGTAGCCACACGCTATAAACCCTTCCACACAAAGGTGCACATGCAGTGTAAATGTCATGAGATTAACAATTGGACTGTGTTACATATCTCAGCCAATCACATGCTCTTTTGATGCCCTGGTAAAGTAGTTTTGCATGTACTAAATGCTTCAGCACTGTCTGTATAAGGCAGATTAGTATCTAGAGTCATTTAAAATTCATTTGATCAACTTTTAAACTTGGCTTGGGGCTCGTGTGGTTGCACAAAAGGGAATCAATAATTATTTTTCACAAGTTTTCTCTTACAGACGTGGATGTCAGCTTCTCTGTTTGTTCATGTTCTGTTTTTAATGAGGTCTGAGAGGTTTTGCGGAGTCATTACGTCTATTTTCATCCACATGAGAAGCTACCAGTGAGTCAAAAAAATGAAATAGTAGTTTAGAGCTTTATTGAATGAAAAAGACTTTTGCTGTCGTCTCGGTTCTTTTCATCAGATGTGTCTTTATCTGGCTTCATTTCAGTTCTCAGAGTTTAGGAAACTTTTGCAAGTAAAACTATTTGTGCATCGTTTAGTTTTGTTTTGTTTTTTCTTTCTTCTCCAAGCAGTCAATGTGAAATAGTAGCTAAATGTATGTGAAATAAATGATATAAAGATATACAAATCTACAAATGAGTACCTAAAATATGTTGTATGTTTTATAATCCTTGTAGAAAATATTTTTTGTAAGTATGTTTAAAGTAAAGTATTGGCTGGACTCTTGCCTTGTTTTAGGACAATGACAAGAACAATAATGTACAGAGAAATTTGTCCATGTTAAGAACTATACAATTGTGGCTGTGCAATTTATGTACATTTGCAACTAGAATAATTAAAGTTTTATTTAGTTATTTCATATGCCTGCTTTGTTGTCTTCATTACTCAAACAGTTGACAAGAGTAATGTGAGAGGTCAAGATCAATGAAATGTGCTTGGATAAGGTCAACCTACTGATGGTCCATTTCTGATCCCAAAATCCAACGTCTTATGGGCAGTATTACAAATAAATCACACGAGTCAATCATAGCCTACAAAAATTGTGCTAAGATCATTACAGAATTTTTAATTATGCCCAACTGATCCCAGATATATATATATATAAATATCCCTTTATGTATATAAATACAAAAAATAAGCAGCACAACACTTTTCAGCATTGTTAAAAATAATGTTTCTTGAGCACCAAATCAACGTATTAAAATGCTTTCTGAAGGACACTATAGACTGGAGTAATAATGACTGCTGAAAATGTAGCTTTGTCATCGGGAATAAAAATACCTTGCTAAGAATTGGAGACTTGTTTTCAAAATATTAAAAATATATATATTTTGAATGGTAGTGTATATGTGTGCATGCGTATGTAACTGAAAAAGTAAAAACATACAAAATAATATTTTAAATGCAATGTTTATTCAACATGTCCATAAAAAGTACATCTCAGTCGAGCCTAATTTGTATGTAGATGCCTGCAGTTGCAATGTGATATTAAATGAGGGTTAAATGATCTGTGTAAATATGTGCTAATCTTGTGAGATGTCCACTTGCATTAAACCACAGCAAACCCCCTTTTTTCCCCTTCTGTCATAATTTCTACATGCAAGAGCAATTCAGTCAGTTCAAAGCTACAGAGAATGACTCAGTTAAGTGTAAAACAATAAATAAATCTCTACGGGTATAAATAAAACAACTTAGTAAACTTTGAGTGCACTTGGTGCCATGTCCTGGTGTTAACACCATTTCCTAACAAAAGGCCACCGTGTTGTTCTGCCTAGTCAGTTCAAGGTGGCCAGTTGAGAAAATTAGCTGCTTTTCTGAAGTTATGACAACATTTCGTCCCTTTAAGAAACACTGAATCTCGTGACATTAATCCCTGCAGTGATTGATTAACACAAATACTACCCATATTACCTGAAAGTAAGCATAATGTATGAGCAACGCGACAAGTCACATGCTCGTGCACATGCTGTCCGCACATTTAGCACTGAAACAAGTGTCTTGAGTATCAGTGTACTGGCATCAGAACACACACACACATGAACATCTTCAGTTACTTTTGTCTGTGTAGTGTGGTGAAAGAAATATCTTTATCTGAGAGGTGTATAAACAATTCAACTTGAGCTAATTGAGCTAAGAGTGAATGATTTAAGGTCCTCTTCTATCCTGGCTTCTATATGTTATGAAATTCGGTTCATTATTCTACCTTCTTTGTTTATTTATTCAAAAGCTCTGGAAGTTCCTCAGAAGACATGGAAGTGTTTGCTTGCATGTGTGAGATTGTCAGTTCTCTGTGTTTGCTTTAGCAGAGAGTTGCAGCGGCCGGTGGCGTCGGCGTGTCAGTGCAGGGGAGCTGAACGTGGTTGGCGCTGATGTTTGAGAAGAGGCGGGGTTTGTGTTTGTGTGCGATCGGTGTGGCTGTGGCTTCTCACTGTGGCTCTGGCCCTCGAGGGCCCCCTCACACACCTCCAGCAGCAAGAGCACCTGCTCCCACAGAGGTAAAGCCTTGAACCTGCGTGCTGCCAGGTAAAAGAAGGCCTCAATAAATGCCTGAAGGCACATTCCTGAAAGAGGGAGAGCTTTGTTTTACTTGATGCTCAAAAAAAAACAATCACTTCCTTAAAGGGGTCATATGATGTTGCTAAAAAGAACATTATTTTGTGTATTTGGTGTAATGAAATGTGTTTATGCGGTTTAAAGTTCAAAAAACACATTATTTTCCACATACT
>NW_015542476.1:334144-345095 GCF_001515605.1 Sinocyclocheilus anshuiensis
AAATATGGTTTTATTTTTTATTTTTTGGGTGGGGGGGTGGGGGGTTTGAGTTAAAAGCAGCACAATTTATGATATCATTGTTATCAGATTGTATTTATTTCTGTTTTTGGGGTTACTGGAGCATTGCAGTCCCCAGTCAAGTAGATACAAATTCTACTGGCGCAGTGATGAAATGGACGTGTCGATAGATCTTTTCTTTCATATTGTGACATAATCAAGTGTAATAGTTTAGTGAAAAAATGTAGAGCAGGAACTTATTCATCAGTTGCTGATTGGATTTTGAGATGTGGGTGTTGCACTCAAAAATGAGATGAATGACAGCTTGCATAGAGGAGAAGTCAGGCATACGTCAGCAGAGAGAAATCTCAATTCACCAGATGATCGAGTTATGACATTCTTATTAAAAATTACGAGGTAAAAAATTAAACATGCATTGCAATAATATCAATAACATACATGTATAAAACTGATTCTCTAGGTGAAGTTAATTTTCAAGCCGAATTTACAGGGACTCTGTGATATCAGATCCTTCCTTTAATTTAAGTCTATGGGACTTTGTTGTCCATTTTATCTGCCAACTACAGCTGAAATTTACATCATGAGTTATTTTAGCAAAATTATGAGTATACAGTTCGAGCAATAGTAATTCCATATAAACCAAGACAAAACATGCAGTTATCATTTCAATAGTATACTGAGAGATTTTAAGAAAACGCAATCAGTGACATTATTTCTGAGCTTTAAGAGGCTACATTCAGAATTGTACATTTGGCAGATTTTCCCTTCTGCTTGTTTATTCATTAATAGGGCTTCATCTGTATTATTTAGCGCAGTCGTATCTCCACGCTGATGAAAACGTAATTACAGTACATTTATGTTCCTGCTAAAAACGTCCTCTGCAAGCTCAAATCATCAGCGGCAAATTTCTCAAGGTCACGTCTGAGCCTGAGAGCCGAGGGAGAGAAATACAGATGGCTTCTTTCTAAAGAGAAAAACTTGAAGAGAGAGAGAGAGAGCAGTGAAATTCTCCGCACATTTCAACAGGAAGGCACTTGATATTAAGGGTCCCTGGGACCCTCAGGGGGTTTGAGTCTGAAAGTGGATGTAGATCACTTGTCTGACTACATATACGAAGCGTTAATGAGCCCTCGCTGAGGCCAAGATGGAGCCGTGAAAAACATCTAGAGAGAAAAGCGAGGTGGCCTGCTGCGCTGGTCAGAAATATGTGTACATTGAGAACGGATGGCCACAATTAATAAGCAATGCTGTTCTCCAGAAGGAGGAAATGGGTTTCATTAAGCAGACTAATGAGGAGCGCTGAAAGAATTCAGCATTATCATGTCAAATGAAGCAGACTGAACTCTGGGATGGACAGGAGGGTAAAGATTCCGTCTTTAGGCATTCTGTCCGAGTGTCAAGTCAGCATTCCTCAAAAGTAAATGTATTACTATTCCTCCTCGGGGACAAACAGTCCAATTCCCTCCTTTTAAGCAGCCACTTCTATTATTTATAAACATCAACCTTATCCACCAGTTATTACTTTCCTCTCGCCACACAGTCTGTCTTCTGTGAGTATGTGTGTTGATACCCTGCTGCGAGGCGCTAATGACCAAATTCAGTGCAACCTTCCGAAACGTTCCAGAATTCAGCTCACATCATTCCACTCTGGCCATTTAGGAGCACAGACACTCAAGTATATATTCATTCTCTCGTTTGATTAGGAGAAGCATGGCCTGCCATGCATTATTCATTTCATACGTTCCTCCAAGAAAACGATGCTAGCATGACCCAACCTAATGCACCATCACAAAGAATATTACCAGTGCTCATTTAAAAGCTGAAATGACTTGTGGGCACATTAGCTTTGACACACACACACACATATTCCCATTTACCAAAGTATCTTTTCAAAGTTAAAGAAAAAAAACATTAAATAGGAAAGATTGAGGCAGAACTTGAAAATTTGGTTATGTGGCATTAATTGATTGGCCATCTATTTTTCCAATTTACAAGTACTGGGCAAATGAACGAAGAAGTGAATTTATTTGTCAATTATCTCCCCTTACGATCTCATTTATGACTGCATGTGAGGGGAAATGCGCTATGATGAATAGTTGCAAATGTGTCTTTTATCGGAGGCTGTTTAACAGCTTTTTGATTGTGTGTTGGCCTCGGGAGTGAAGATGTGCTGTAAATTGCATCATGATTGGTGGGCCGCTTGCCTGCCTCTCTGGAGTCGGGGAGCATTGCAGCCCAGCGACGGGTGATGTCGATGTACAGGATGTCCGCTGAAGCCGTCGAGAAGCTGCTGTTACTCAGCTTGCAGTTCCTAAAAGAGACGCTCGATTAATGTGGTACGTGACACCTGAATGTTGCCTTATTCTGACACTATGGAGGCAGAATCACACTGATTCCATTTCATTTAGCCATAATGATATATGTAATGTGTTTTTGTTACATTTGCATGTATTCATTTTGAAGATGTTGCTTTCAAGGTTTACATTTTACCAGCATGACCCTGGCTTTGCTAATGCCACGCTCTACCAGTTGAGCTACAGGAACTAATGACTTGCCTGATGAAGGTGCGAAAGCTGGTTGGACCCAGTCTCATGGTTCCTTTGACACCAAGGAAGCGCAGGAAAAGGGCAGCGATGCGTTCCACGACCCGCAAGTACTGAAACTGCTTGGTGTATTTAGGGAAGACTTGCTTTAAACACAAAGATGAAAGAGAATCCGCAATGCCTTCTTTCTCATCACTTCCTGTCTCCACAACAATAGCTTCTTCTGGTGAACCGCCCCCTGTATTTGACCTGTTGGCACAGAAAGGTTAAACTCAACACACACACATTTTATTATTATTTTTATAATATGTGACCCTGGACCACAAAACCAGTCATAAGGGTCAATTTTTCGAAATTGATATTTATACATCATCTGAAAGCTGAATAAATAAGCTTTCCATTGATGTATGGTTTGTTATGATAGGACAATATTTGGTCAAGATACAACTATTTGAATATCTGGAATCTGAGGGTGCAAAAAAAATCAAAATTTAGAGAAAATTGCCTTTAAAGTTGTCCAAATGAAGTTTTTAGCAATGCATATTACTAATCAAAAATTAAGTTGTAATATATTTACAGTAGGAAATTTACCAAATATCTTCATGGAACATGATCTTTACTTAATATCCTAACGATTTTTGGCATAAAAGAAAAATCAATAATTTTGACCCATACAGTGTTTTTTTGGCTATTGCTACAAATATACCCCAGCGACTTATGACTGGTTTTGTGCTCCAGGGTCACATATGTATTTATATAATATATTTTACTTGCCCTTGCCCTTTCTACAAGTAACAGAAAATTAGATAAACATTTGAAATACTATGAATATTTAAAAAAAAAAAAAAACTATTTGCAAAACAAAAGTCTGTTTTATGTTATAGTTTTAACTAATATTACATTTTACAACTTCATAAACACCTTTGGTAAATTATAGTATATGATGCAAACTTTAACCATTTTAATTATGTTACTCTCTTCCTCTCGTTCCCTTACAGAATATTGTATTGTATTATTATTGTATCTATTGTATAATTTGTCACATTTTAGACAGTAGATGAGGGGAAAAAAAGTCAAGGTCACTTGAAAAATGGCTAAATAAGAACAATAAACACTCAAATAATCTGTAAAGTTTGTGGATTGATTTTGTGATAACAGCATAATGCCTAAAAGAAAATCTGTCAAGTAGGAGAATCGAGGACTTCAAACCAAAGGACTAAAAAAAAAAATAAAAAAAAAAAACCCGAAATCCTCAGTGAATAGCATCACAAACCACAAGCCTTACAATTTTCTCTCATTAAATCCCTCTTTCTCTCTCACTTACCCAAGGACAACATAATGAAAAACAATTATTTAACGATCACAAAACCAACCGAGCGAACTACAGTCCTCTAATACATGCACTGAGCCCAGATGGCCGAGGAACCAAAACAGTTTATTGTGTGTCGATTATTACTGCAGTTCAGCAGTGGTGCAAGTGGCTCTGCACTTTTAGTCCAAGTAGATGTACTTCATGGCTTCTGACCTGAAGGCTGCGGCTTGAGAATTACAGGGTAAAAGTACTAACGACGAGCACAAACGAGATACGACTTAACTAACACACTTAATGGGTTTACCCAAAGACTGCAAGAGTCTTCTCTCTCACATACAACCTTTAGCACGACTTGCACAAATGCATCAACTTTCGTGAGGTGACCATCTTCACAATCTAAAGGTTTTTTTTTCTGTTACACAAACTTAAATCAACTGTATGTAATTTTTGTGAGTTTGTCATAAATATATCACTGTGCTGTACAAGTGTATTTATTGCTGCCATAGAATTTTTCCATAGAATTTTGTAACCGCTCATCAAACTTACATACTCCATTACTCCCAGAAAAGTTGTTTGGGGGGAACTGAGCTTAACTTGTACTGAACCTGGAATATTCCTTTAAGATATCACACCTGTCTCTGTGACTGCCGGAGGCTCTATAAACAGCCAAACAGTGTCGAGGGAGCAGAGTATGCCTAACATATTCATACACGACATAGAATAATATAAACATCACATTGCCTCAGGTTCATCTCGGCTTACAGAAGCCTCTGGAAACGTGCAAGATGAACTGGTCCAACAAGACACGTGATCGACAGCAATAGAGGAGCAGCACAAATATAACTGGAGAGGCCTGCGAGGAATAGGCTGTCATTATACACTAGTGAAGACGTTCTGGCTGCGTAAAGCCTTAGTGACTTTGTACTTGTCAGTATTAGCCGTGACAATTGTACTCAGGACAGAATAGCTTCAAAAAGCATCAAAGGGCTTGAATCAGAAGAGTTTGTGAGCGGTGTTGTTAATTCAGACTGTCATCGCAGTCGCTGAAGGTTTGTTATTTCAGGTTCACTGAAAGGAGGACACAAGATGAAAGAGATCGTGACTGAGTATGAAGAACTTTCTCTCCGAGTGGCCTTAATTTATTTTATTCATTCAATCTTTTGTGACAAAATGAGCTTATGTTTGCTCCTCCATAAGAGACACTCCTACTGAACAGGGTAGATTCTTTATTTGGTTATGTAAATGTATTTCTGACACACTAACTTTCTCCAAGGAACTGGCAGTCTGGAGAAAAAGTTTTGGTGAGTATGTTTTTTTTTAAGGTTTCTTACCCCTTGCAGAGTCTGTAAGATGTTTTGCTTAAAAAAAAGTATTTTTAAGACAAATAAAAGTACACAAATTGTAAATGTATTTAAATGTATCATGTGACAGTAAAGATATTTATAAAGTTAGTTACTTACAAAATATTTATATTTCAAATAAATGTTCTTTTGAGCTTTGTATTCATCAAGGAATACTTTGAAAATGTATCTTGGTTTCCAACAAAATATTAGGCAGCACAACTGTTGATAATAGCAAGAAATGTTTTCTGATCAGAATGATTTCTCAAGATTTTACACTTTTTTTTTTGCAAGAATTCCTAATCAAGAACTGAAAACAACAGACACGCACAAGGAAACCTTGATTAAACTGTTTTTCATTTCTCAAACACCACAAACCAGTCAACTGTGCTAGATCATTAAAAATGCACATCTAAAGGTTAAATTAGCAGATATTAAACAAAAATGTGCACAGGGAGTCTTTTCTGCTCTGAGTGCACATGCAAGTCTCAATTAAACTCTGAGATGGCTCCACACTTTCCTTAAAGGGGTCCTATTATGCTTTTTCACTTTTTCAACTTTAGTAAGTCTGTAATGTTGCTGTTTGAGCATAAAAAAAGATCTGCAAAGTTACAAAGCTCAAAGTCTAATTCAAAAGGAGATATTTTATTTAACAGAAATCACTTTTCAAAAACTACAACGAACGACTCGTTTGGACTACAACGCATATTTTCCAAGATTTGTGATTCCACAAATACCGATGAATGGGACGAGACCTGGTTGAGCTGCACTAGAGAAGGCAACGAGTGTTATCACTATGTCGGAGACGCGCTAGTTTTCACAAGGCAGACTAACTTAGAGTGGTTACAATCATCCGGGTTTAAATCGCGCTCAAATTGATTTGATTTTGACGCAATATTTACACTGAAGCTCACAGGCGGCTATGGTAAGGGGCATGACATTTCCCGACCAGGAGCCGAGTGCTGCCAATCACAACACACACTGGCCCAGCTAACCAATCACAGCACATTTTGTATTTCAGAAGGCGGACCTTCATTTGATACAGGAACTATTCGAGCCGTTCATGCCAGACTGAGGAGAGAGGTGTTGTAATAATGTAAAATATGTGAAAAATAATGTGTTTTTCGAACAACCTAGTATGAGAGCCTGTTCTAGTACACCCCCAAAACAAAATCAATACTTTGTAAAAGAGCATACTAGGACCCCTTTAAAACCAATGGCTGCTTGACTTTTATTTCCCTCCAGGCCCAGACACTGAAGTGTGTCCGTGTACAATGAGCAGCAATAAAAGCTGAATGCATGAGACACACAAACTTGCTCATGGGGCATGAGAGTGTCCGCATTTCCATGATTGAGAGAGATAGAGGAAGAGTGGCCACACAAGTGTGAAATTCCAACACTGGACTTCCTGAATTTAATTACTCCGTCTGAAAGGCTTATAACTGCAGCTCAGCAGGCCATTATTTCAGCTCCACAAAGCTGAGGCACGGATGACAACACACTGGTAGGCATGCGCATATGCACACAAACACAACATCACCTGTCCCATAAGCCTTAAAGCCTATGACTCACGTTGCGTGTTGTTTCCTCTGAGCAGGGTCCATGAGCCGCAGCGTGTCTCTGATCACACCCACTTTCACCTCTTCATCTACTGGACTCGGTACATATTCAAACACACCAGGTGACACCTGCAACATATGGTGGCAACGATCAGCATCGTAACAGACTCATGTTTAGTCTGTAAATCCCTGTTAGTCTGTAAACACAAATGTAGTCATTATCAGCTTAGAGTCAGAAAGACCAAATGTTAATCTTTTTGAGAGAAGTTTCTTATGCTTACCAAGGCTGTATTTATTTGAGCACAAATACATTTAAAAAATCAGTAATGATGTGAAATATTACTACAATCTAAATGAACTTCTACCATTTAAAAATACGTTTATATTTTATAATATTTTAAAATGTAATTTATCCCTGTGATGGCAAAACTGTATTTTCATTCTTCAGTGTCCTATGATCCTTCAGAAATCATTCTAATGGGATGATTTGCTGCTAAAGAAACATTTCTTATTATCAATGTTGAAAACAGTTGCTTAGACTTTTTGTGGAAACCGTGACTTTTTTTCAGGATTCTTTGCTGAATCAAAGAATTCAAAAGAACTGCATTTATTTGAAATGCAAATATTTTGTAACACTATAAATGTCTTTGTGGCCACTTGATTAATTTAACGCAGCTTTACTGAAAAAATAAATATCTTACTGACCCCAAAATTTGAAGAGTAGTTGATGAGTAGCATCATGTTTTTTGGACATGTACTGTGGCAATACCATGTATTTATTATTATTATTATTATATATTAAACACTTTTTGACATGTACAATGGTATTTTTGAAATAAGTAACCACCTAAATAATAATATCAGAATAGTATAGTATAGTATATTTATTTAATGTCATGTCAGCATCAAAGGCTATTTTCATGGCAAAAACAATTTAAAAAAAGTATAACAAATACAATAAAAACCAGCAAACAAACAAACACAAGTTATATCACACAAGATTTTTAAAATAATAATATCAAAATATATCAAAGATATCTTTATCTTTAGTACTGCCACGGTACATTTTTTAAGGTACCGGTTTATTTGAATCACATCACGCTAAAAGAGCATCTGCACCCTCACCTCTTGTTCATGTTCAATCCTCATGCTGGGATTGGCATTGACCTCTAGTAATATAGGCTTCAAGTTTTTCATCAGCAGGATATCAAAGCCCAGGATCTAAAATTGTGACACATCATCTTCTGTTATTTATTATTTATTGACTTTGAAAAACAATGAAATGCACAGGATTAGGGGTCACCTGGTGAAGGAAAAACTAAGTTAGCAGCATATGGGTTTGTGCTCATTTTTCTCATTTGACTGACCATAGTGATTCAGGCCACCTATATGCCAAACACAACACACAAACACAAATTAATTCATTGTAAATATACCTGAAAACATGTCGGTCCTGGTTTTCCAGGTGGTATATCTGCCTGGTAGTACACCTTCAGTTCAGGCACAAGTGCAATTACTGTCTTGATAACCAAAGCAAAAATGTCTGACCAGACCTTCTTGATGTCCACTCCTTTAGATGCCAGGCGATAGAGAATGCTAGAGAAGGTGCGTTTACTGCCCGTGCTGCAGCTGTCGGAGTGGACAAAGTTTCCGCTGTGCACATTAAGGGAGTAGTTGGTAAGGTGCATAAAAACATGACTGAGGTTCTTCTGGCTGGGTTCTTGGTAGGGTTCTGTGCAGAACCTGGACAGGCCCTCTTTAGCGATGTAGATCTCTAGAGGCTCCAATGAGCGGACCAGAACATAGAGGCGGATATCAAACTTCAGTTTATCGATGAGCAGGGGTTTCTGGATATAGTCTTGAACAACTGCTTGTTTGATCTGAGCACCTGAGATGACCCGAAGATCAGCGGGGTCACGGATGAGGTAGATGCCGTCGCCCTGGGATCCACTGTCCGGTTTAACAATGAACGTGGGTTTGAGGGTTGAATCATTGTCCTTCAGGAGACAAATCTTAAAAAAAGAGGACAAAAGCGGAAGATGAAGTGACATTTGTCAGAAAGTTTATATAAGGTTTGTGAGTGCTTGTTGTGACTATCTGTTAATAACATTATGGCTATTAGGGTTGGTAAACAAAGTCTCATATTTCCGTTTTAGCCAGCATGCATCAGCAAATCAGCTGTTTTTTTTTCTTTTTCTTTTTCTTTTTCCTTCCACAGATCTCTGCTGCCCTCTGCAGCTTTTCTAGTAAAATAAAAAATGTTATTGTATCAAACACAAGCCCACAAAAGTCTTGTCTGTCTCATGCTCAAAAGAAAAATATGTACATGTGAAAACAAATACACATAAGTAATAATTAATCTCAAAAAGAGATATAATAAGTAAAAAACTAACAAATTGAAGCACAAACTGTTTTAACCTACTGGAGAGTGTAAGATAAAATCCCCTTTAAGCAGCCCATCTGTACAAATAAAGCGCAAAGCTAAAGTAACTGTAATATGTGGGAGATTGATCGTGTAAATCCAGTAACTACAAGATCTTGTAACAATCTTGTCATTCACAATTAGTTGTTGCTGGCAACTAAACTGCTTAACCTGGTTTTACTGTGATTCTGTCCTGACCAATTACTACTACAGCAATCTACCTATAGATACACCACTGAGAGAAATACTGCTGGAGGCAGTTTGTCCTGTGAGTTTGTCTTGTGGGTATCCAGCAAGAAGACAAGGCTTCTGTAAATGTCCTCTTTGTGATTTCACAGATTGATACCGTGTCCTAACCAAGCACACTATCTTCACTGAGGTGTTTCCCTCATTGAGATTGTACCTGTGTGGAGAAGAGTTGGTATTCCTCAGGCAGTATCCAGGAGCGTGGGTAGAAGTTGTACTCCTCTGGGAACAGCTCATGCATGGTGCGCACGGCACGACTCAAGTTTATCTTCCGCAGCATCTCTATCATTCCTGCTGACCGACAGGATAGTTGATGAGAAAACAGTGAAGTCAAAGAGAAATGGCACAGAGGGCAGAGAAGGGCTGCCGTTCCTCATCAGTCTATGGTCCTACAGGGGCGTTATTCTCTCAAAACGTGACACATTTTAGAGCCGTTTCCCAGCAGTTTCACTTGATAATTTGATTTCAATGGCTCAACAGTGCGCACACAGGCACACGGCTTGGAAAGGCTGACCATGTGAAAGCAACTGTCAATACAGCTATGAAAACAGCCATATTACATCCAACCCGTGAGTCAGCAGCACTTGAGTTGAGACTCCTTTATGACTTCACTGCTGAAAAACATTCCAGTGAACAATACTCACCATACTGTATGATTGATAACCTTCCTCTAAAAGAAAGTACAGAATGCAATGAAGCCTAAACTAATGTTAATGTGACAAAGTTTAGTACTGTTTTTCAATTTTCAGATTTGTTTAAACTAGTTTCAGCAATGGTTTCAATAGCTGCAGTTTTTAATTTATAGACGTATTATGTTTTTAATATTTTTAGTAGGCAAGGCAAGTTTATATAGCACATTTCGTACATAATGGTAATTCAAAGTGCTTTACATAAAATAAAATAAAATAATCATCAAAAATAATCACAAAAATTAAACAAGGAAATTAAAAACTGAAAATTATTTTAAAATTTATTTAAAATGAATTTAAGATCATTTAATAGAAAATGATTATACATAAAATACAGTGCAATCATTTCGGGTTGCATAAAATACAGTGCAATCAGTTCGGACATCGCACAGTGCTCATTCAGTAAATGCACAGCTACACAGATTAGTTTTGAGTCTAGATTTAAAGGTGACTAATGTTTTAGCACATCTGATCTCTTCTGGAAGCTGATTCCAACTGCGGGCAGCAAAATAGCTAAAAGCGGATTCCCCTTGTTTTGTGTGAACCCTTGGTATTTCTAACTGACTCGATCCTAATGATCTGAGTGGTCTGTTAGGTTTATATTCAGTGAGCATATCTGCAATGTATTTAGGTCCTAGGCCATTGAGTGATTTATAAACGAGTAAAGTACTTTAAAATCAATACTAAATGTAACTAGAAGCCAGTGTAAGGACCTGAGGACTGGTGTGATATGCTCAGATTTTCTGGTTCTTGTCAGAATCCTGGCAGCAGCGTTCTGGATGAACTGCAGCTGTCTAATGGTCTTCTTGGGAAGGCCGGTGA
>NW_015542476.1:345814-347579 GCF_001515605.1 Sinocyclocheilus anshuiensis
CAAGTTTCGTCTTCCGCCACATCCGCTCAGCTTTTCTGCATTGTCTTTTCATACTCTTTACTGCTGTTGATTTTCTCCAAGCTGATATTTGTCTGCCAGTCTTCTTGCTGACTTTCACAGGAGCAATATCATCAATAACATTCTTAACTTTTGAGTTAAAGGAATCAAGGAGAAGATCAACAGAGTCTGCAGAAATGCTTGGTGTTAAAGATATAGCCTCCATAAATAGCACACTAGTGTTCTCGTTAATGCATCTCTTTCTGACAGAGACAGATCTAGATTCAGTGGTAGCAGAGATCAATATATCAAAGAAAATACAGAAGTGATCAAATAGTGCTACGTCCTTAATAACAATGGATGACATGTTTAGACGCCTACTGATGATTAAATCTAGAGTATGTCCACAATTGTGTGTGGGTCCATGCACATGCTGAATCAGGTCAAAAGTGTTAGTAGTACTGGGCAACGATTAATCGCAATTAATCGCATCCAAAATAAAAGTTTTTGTTTACATAATATATATGTTTTCGTCTTTATCTACTATAACAACCGTGTATTTAAGGGCACAATATGTAAGATTTTTTTTTTTATTTATCCAAAAACCACTAGAACAGTTTTATATATTTTGCTGACTTGTGTACTTACATTATCCCAAATGTTTCGAAGAATGTTTAAATCCAGAGAAATAAGCAATTTTAACTAGTGACACGGACCATGTCTATATATATATATATTTTTTTTTATTTTTTTTTTTATTGCAAGTATAAACAACATTCAACAATTAATGTAACATTGGATGACATTATGAATATAAAAATTATATAGGAAGACAAAGAAGAAAAAAAAATAAATAAGAACGGACCATGTTTATAGTGTCATTCTGTCGCCTGCCAATGACATCATACACCCTCAATTTCCGTTTTTGTTTTGTAGAAAACATGGAAACACGCCAAAGACGCTTTAATATGCTATGCATTTTATTACACAGGTGACGACCGCACAGAGTAGCATTATAACAGAACGTTCAAATGTATCTAGTATGATAAAAAAAAAATCTGGACATTGTTTACACCACACAGAGAGGAGCTTACAAGGCCCTCCCCCTCCCCCACCTCGGTGCCCTGTTGTAATGCGTAATGTACATTAGCTCTATTGTTTATAGTACATTATGTATTTTAACAGTTTTGTTCAATAAAACCATATGATTTCTTCCTTTTGATACTTTATTTGAACAAATTATTATTGCCTCATTGCTATTATACTGTATATGTATTTTAAGTCATTTTAAAGGCTATTGTTCACTTACATCTATTTTTATTACCACAAAGAAATGTATTATAATTATAGGGCCCTATGAAATCAGTTTTATTTCCAAATTCAGTTTTTGTCTATTTTCATTTTTCTATACTCCATTTCAATGGTTAAATTAAATGTTATTAATCAAAAAGCCCATTCCATTTTAAATTAAATTGTAATAATCAAAAGCATCTCCAATTAATTGATTTTATATTAAAAAAATATTTAATATTTTGCTTTTTATTTTTATTTTTTTGTCAGAAATGCTGAACATTTACATTTTTCTCCTAAATACATTCTGCTAAATAACATTTCTGGTAAATACTGATTAATATTTTTGATTAATATTTTATCAGTAGTAGACTAGATCACGTGGATATGTTGTAGGGTTGGGTATCATTTGGTTTTTTTTCGATACCGGTGCCAAATCGATACTTTTAAAACAGTTCCGGTGCCTAAACGGAGCTTG
>NW_015542476.1:347793-358437 GCF_001515605.1 Sinocyclocheilus anshuiensis
AATGTGTAAAAATAATCATCAGGCCGTTGGTGCCTTCTGCAGGCCTTTGTTGTAATGCGTGATGTACATTAGCTCTATTGTTTATAGTACATTATGTATTTTAACAGTTTTGTTCAATAAAACCATATGATTTCTTCCTTTTGATACTTTATTTGAACAAATTATTATTGCCTCATTGCTATTATACTGTATATGTATTTTAAGTCATTTTAAAGGCTATTGTTCACTTACATCTATTTTTATTACCACAAAGAAATGTATTATAATTATAGGGCCCTATGAAATCAGTTTTATTTCCAAATTCAGTTTTTGTCTATTTTCATTTTTCTATACTCTGTTTTAATGGTTAAATTAAATTGTATAAATCAAAAAGCCTGTCTAATTAATTGAGTTTTACAGTTTTATCTTTACCAAATTCTGTTTTCCATTATTTTCTGGGTTCCATTTTAATGGTTACATTAAATTGTAATAATCAAAAGCATCTCCAATTAATTGATTTTATATTAAAAAAATATTTTCAGAAATACTGCACATTTACAGTTTTCTCCTAAATAAATTCTGGTAAATAACATTTCAGGTAAATACTCCTTTAAAAAGTGTTTTTTGATTATAATTGTATTATTAGTAGACTAGAACACGTGGATATGTTGTCATTCTTACACTATAATACTGAACTTTGATTTCAGTGATTTGGACTATGAGATGGACACTTGCTTCTTGCACTTTATGTTGCACTTTACTTTTGCTTTAAAAAAAGGATTTCATAGAAATGTATATTTCATTTGGTTTAATAAAATATAGTTTAATAAAATATTAAGTAAAATTGTTGATTGTTTGTGGGAAATTAATCGTTTAGATTAATCAATAAATTAGTCGATAGATTAATCGAAATAAAAATAGTCGTTAGTGGCAGCCCTACTGTGTCATAATAAAAGCTCCGCTGCTTTCGAGCCGTGTGTAGCGCTCGTTCAGCAGCCTCGTTTCGCTTCGACAGCTTTCAGCCTCACCCTGCTTTATACTACGATGTTAATAAATCTTTAATACATTAGCTCATCCATGAACATGATTTCTGCCTGAGTCCCATCGGATTGCTTTGGCTGTGGGGATGAAGACGACAACTCCCATGATTGCACACCCAGTCACAGCGTCATGTAACTACGCCTTTGTTTCTTTGTTTGTTTTGAATATGCGCCCTCTAGTGGCAAAAAATGACATATTGTGCCTTTAACATCCCAATCTCCATCCTTAATGCTTTAAAGAATATGTTTAATGTTGGTAATCTCCTGCTTGCCAGGTTAACTGACCAAAGCTATTATTTAGATATTAATTGTTGAATAGGCTTGCTATGGTATACTTTTCATACACGAGATGCAGTTGCCATGGTAAGAAACAACATAATACCTGCTTGTAATCGCAAAAGAAAAAATCTCACATCTGAGGCTATCACTAAACACTGAAAATAAGATTAGGAAAATCAGCAACAGTGCATATTATATTTTTACGCATGTTGTATCAGATCATGCCATTGAGGGTTGAATCATTATCCTTTAAAAGACGAATATTAAAAAAAGAGGACAAAAGCGCCCCACTACAAATGTGCCTGTAAATTTTTATTTCCTTCATTTATTTTCCTTTATAGGTCTACTTTTTTTTTTATTATTTCAGCCAGTTCAGTTTATATTTCTAATTTTAAAATGTAGTTAAAATAAAAATTTGAAAATAAAGTTTGAATAAAGTTACCCAGTGTTATTGTCTAGTAATACCGGATTGACCAGTCTGAATGCAAATATTGTACCAGTTAAATCATTTAATGATCTTTAATGGTTGATCCCACTGTCATTTTAATTTTTTTTTAAAGATTGTTAATGGTGGTGTCCTATTAAACTTATGAAAGATGATGTTTCTACTATGACAAGATCTTTAAAGACTGACTTTTTTATGACGTTTACCTGGGAATTTGTTGACTTGCCCAGAGACGATGTTCTCATTGTCATGAAAAGAGACGCCATGCCAGTAGATATCACAGGCTGTCCGCCTACCCATCGGAAACTGCAGGATCAAAAGATAGAGATCTGAGGCAAAGTAAAGGAGGAAAACTATCAATCATAACACAATAAACATGTCATAATTTTGACAGGGATGCAAAACCCAACATGTTTATGACTAACTGTACCAGAAAAATAACAGTTCACCTCTGAATAGGGCTGTAACGATATACCGGTATGACGGTTTGAACGTGCACAGTTATCATACCGTACACATTTGCATATCTACGGTTTAAAAAAAGTGAATGAAAAAAAATCTCACCCGCGCACATGCAACTTATTTCCGCTCGGCTGCTTCACTCTGCATTAACTTGGCTGCTTACACGCACGTACAGTGGAGAAAATGACAGAGACAGAGATAATATCTAATCTCCATCCACGCCGGAAAAAAAAGGTTAATATCTGCAGTATGGGAATACTTCGGATATTTAAAAAAAAAACGAATGCGGGGTTGTCCTTGAGGACGGATCCAATTCGCAAAAAATGTGGACGCAAAGTGGCTGCAAAAGCAGGCAATACATCCAACATCTTCGCTCATATTCGCGGACACCATCCCTCCGTGCAGATGAAGGTGTGTCACATTAATAACAAGTTATAAGTTAACCCTCTACCACACGCATTATGATAGACGTATAGAAAAAAATTTTTGACTCTTTTTCTTTTCTAAGAATGGCTTAACTTGAAGTGCTGTAAAAAAAAATATATATTATTTTAAGGTACTTTATGATATGTTGCCATACGGCAACAGCATACAATAGTGGATCTAACTTAGAATAAGTGTAAGTTTACTTATAGTTAATATTTTTCCTCAGAAATGTTGTTTGTGTTGATTCAATTGGTGCTATTATAAGCTTTAACACAGTACTTATAATTTACACCATATACATACTTTCCAACAGCTTGTGCTTTTATTTATTCCATTCTTTTTTGCTGAATAATGATTTATAATTTTTTTATTTCATTACATTTTTCATGAATATTATTTAAATTGCAAATGTATACAGTTAAAACAAATATAATACTGTATATAATGTATCATAAAACACTGACATAAAACCAAAAACATTGCAGTTCATGAAAATTCAGCATTACGCAATCTTATGAAAGGAAGACTATGAACATGAGCCCCCCATCCCTCAATCCCCCCATAATCCTTGAAAGATCACCTTTTTTTATGCATGACACTTCACAAAGCTGTTTTTTTCATCTGAAGGAAGAGCCAGTTCTGCCCTTTTCTTCTTTACCTTGCCATAGAATATGGCCGTGCTCACTGATGTAATGTTACCTGTATTCATATTTAATCAAAAGTAAAATTGCCATTTCAATTTGATTATATCCGTAATACAAATTCCATTAATATACGACTAATCAACATAGTATTAATGTTGTTATTGTTACAGCTTAACAGATTGCAGCTGACCTAGATAGCTAGCTAAACTATTGTAATAATGTCATTCCACTATTGCACAGTGTTGCCGCTTGGCAAAACATACATTTGAATGATTTACCAAAAACTAATTTCATAAAAACTTTTTTGAGAATTGAATATGTCATCATAACAGTGATGTGTCCGATTTTTTTGTGGAAGTGACACGGACTGGTCCTTGTTTGTTACTGACTATTTGCTTTCAGCAACTACTGACAAGAGACGTCAGTCTGTCAGAAATCTCACCACAGAAAAATGCATGTCATGTGACTTAACCAAAGCACATCATTGGCTAAACTAAGGTCTTCTCTTTCCAACAAAAAAACCGAGAATGTTCTCTTAAAGGGGTCATCGGATGCAAAATTCTTTTTTCAAGTTGTTTGAACATAAATGTATGTTGGAAGTGTGTGTATACATCCATCCTTTAATTATAAAAATCCATCCAGTGTTTTAAATCCCTATTTTAAAATCCCCTTTCTCAAACCAGGCTGCTCTGAGATTCCTGTCAGAATGACGTAGTTCTGTACAGGCCCCTCCCACGATAGTTGATTGACAGTAGTGTTTCAGCACAGACTGGACGGTGTCTTACCTTAGACCCGCCCTGAGTGAGCTGTCATCAGTCCGCCATTGTGTCGACTCTGGTGCAGGGGAAGACAAGATGTCTCAGATTAAGCGATTGAGGTGCTTTATTGTTGGATGTAATAATGAATATAGCAATTGTCATTTACTCCTGACATCTGAGCTGCTGAAGACGCAGAGGATTAACGTTACTTTCGCTTTGAAGTGAATGCACCACTCCCGATCAGCCTAAATGCATCTATGTTCGCTCGAATCATTCGTGATCCTAATAATGCGCTCATTAGCAAGTTTCACGATGAATGCGGCTAAAGTAAACAGTCTCTCTGAGAGCAGCTCGGAAGAGAGGGGCGGGGCCAGCAGAGCTCATTAACATTTAAAGCAACATGGACTATAATGGCTTGATTAAAACAGAGCTGATTTTCACAGGTTTAAAAAGGTGTTTTTTACACTAACATTGATTAATTTGAACCAAAGTATGTTATAGACTTTTAATTAAGACCCTAAAGAATCATATCAACTTGAGATCAGATGAGCATCCGATGACCCCTTTAAAGAGACAGTGGCAAGGAAATGAACACAAAGAGTATGTTGCCATATGGCCACACCATGCGGTAGAGGGTTAAGGCCGTATGATTTCCGTGAAGCAGAGGGAATCCCGGTGCAGTCCTGAACTTGGAATTTACAGTATAAAGAGGATGTCACATAAAACGCACAATCGGATGGATGAATAAGTCAAAAGTAGTTATGATATGTGTCTGTGAATATTAAAGTGCAAAGAGACTGCTATATGAATAATCTGCTTGTTTCTGCATGTATCTGAGTGGCGCCGTTTTATGCATACTGAAGTGCGCATACATAAATGGGGTTTTCAACATCTATATGATACATAAACATGAACATCAGCAGAGCTGCTCTGAGAGAAAACCTAAATAAACATTTCCTAGTTTTATTTGAGAAAAACCATTGTCAAATACACTCGGAAACTCAAAGGTCCGCTATAACCCGTCAAAATAAAAGATCGATTTAACTTGAAATTATGACAGAAATATATTAGCATTGTACAATGTACTTCAAAGTTATAATAACAACAATAATAATATTCTTTATAAGAAAATAATTTATTTAAACATTGTTTTCAAGGAATATCATGTTTGTCCATGTTTTAACTTTGCCAAAAATAAAAGGAGTTGTAAATTTTCATTTGATAACATTTTAAAACATTAATTAAAATGTTAAAGTGTGATATAGATATACATAAGGTGTACAGTTTTTTTTTTTTCTCAGAAGGGAGACTTCAATACTTTTATTAAAATGGTTTCAAGTTTGTTGTAATAAAGGATTTGTTCACTCAAATAACTTGTTCTTGTTCTTTTAAGAGTCATTGTTACTGATAAGAATTATTGTTTAATATATACCGTGATAACTGTGAAACCGTGATATTTTCTGAGATGATTATCATACCGTGAAAATCTCATACCGTTACAACCCTACCTCTGAAGGACTGTTTTTTTTTCCAATAATTATTTTAAGAAACAATTTCTACTCCTTCCTATAGTATGCACATCATGGCTGAGGGCTATATTCTCAATGAATAGTTATACTTCCACAACAGTAGTGTCAGTTACAGAGGCAGGGTTAAGATATGTTATTACCATCATTAATTTACAGGTGAAAATGCATTTGAGCTTGTGTGTACAGACCAGTGTTTCAGGTTTTGGTCCATTATACTGTTTTTCATATACATTTCTGAGACCCTGTATATGATGACTAGGCTACAGTGTAGGCTGAGCGTGAAGTAGGTTATCAAGTATCAATCAAGGTAATCAATCAGGATGCAGGTAGTGTGCTTAGTATAGGCTAGGTTACGTGTCTTGGGCTGGATTTTGGGAGGATTATGTCCCTGTTTAACAGGTTAATGGAATGTAAGGAGGTGCTTCTATATTGGTCACTTAAGTTGGCACACAGAGGAAACCAGAAATCTGTGATCAGATTAGGAGTTCACGCAGACTTACAGGTATAGCTACAGTTGTGAGGGCCAATTTTTCGAAAATGTCCTCACAAATATAGTGAAACCTGTCAACGACAACGACAGAGGTTTAAGTTGCCCTTGCTATTTCAGAGGCTCAGGATTCAGTCAAAAGTAGCAAATATAAAACATATATACCATCATTCATAAAGTGAAACCAAAGTGTGCATTTGTTCAAAAATCAGACATTAATACAGGCCGCACCAGAACAATTAACGAGTGACCTTTACTTGCTCCAGTTGCTTTAATCTGAAGTACAGCAATTTTGTGCAGCACTAATTCTCATGTGCATGACTTCGATAGATCGTTAGATAGATTGGTTTCCATTTCTTTTTTCCTCTTAAAACACAATGATCTATTTATCTGCATTCTTCTTGCATTACGTTTTAATAAAAAAAAAGATAGAAACAGTGTAAAACTAAACTGGGCAGTTCAATTAGATCTGCCTTTGGATAAATATTGATATACATCTGTCAGATTTAGTGACCAGCAATTATTGCTAGTGTACTGACAGCACTAATGGCTTTGTGTAAACTTTTTAATGCCCTAAAGCAGTGATGGGCAAACTTGGCCCTTCCAGGCCACTTTCCTGCAGAGATTTGATCCAACACTGATATGACTCACCTGCCTGTGGCCTTCTAGTAGTCTTGAAGACAATGATTAGCTGATTCAGGTGTGTTTGATTAGGGTTGGAGCTAACCTCTGAAGGAAAGTGTTGCCCACCCCTGCCCTAAAGGGTTCACCCAAAAATAAAAATTATATGATTATTTACTCATCCTCATGCTATTCCAAACCTGTAAGACTTGCTTTATTCTGTGGATAACAAAATAAGATATTTTGAAGATTAATTAAAATGTTAAAGTGTGATATAGATATACATAAGGTGTACAGTTTTTTTTTTTTCTCAGAAGGGAGACTTCAATACTTTTATTAAAATGGTTTCAAGTTTGTTGTAATAAAGGATTTGTTCACTCAAATAACTTGTTCTTGTTCTTTTAAGAGTCATTGTTAATGATAAGAATTATTGTTTTTCAGGTGTGTTTGATTAGGGTTGGAGCTAACCTCTGAAGGAAAGTGTTGCCCACCCCTGCCCTAAAGGGTTCACCCAAAAATAAAAATTATATGATTATTTACTCATCCTCATGCTATTCCAAACCTGTAAGACTTGCTTTATTCTGTGGATAACAAAATAAGATATTTTGAAGAATGTTGGTAACCAAAAAATGTTTGAAACCAAAAACCATTGACTTCCAATGTATAGACAGAAAAAATACACACACAGAGACATTTCTCAAAATATCTTCTTTTATAATCCGCAGAAGTAAGAAAATCATACAGGTTTAGAATGGCATTAAGATGAGTAAATAATTATAGAATTTTCATTTTTGTGTGAAATGGGAAGAATTGTTTAAAATAATAACACAAAGTGGTTTATACAATTTGAGTCGAAATATTAACACCTTAGCTCTGTTTGATGCAACATAATATATTGCTCTAACCTTAAGCCTGTAGGGTTAGCAAAGATCTCTTAAACATGAACAACATTTCATTGCTCTGTCATAGTTGCTGTGGAGAAGGTCATATAACGAGGACATGCCTTTTCAATCCAATCACCTTGAGCCTTAACTAAATGAAGTTACTTGGAATTATGTAGCAGGTACAAGACACGTGAAATTGTCATGAAACACTGAAGAGAAAACTTGTGCACCAAGAACTTCCAAAATTAAAAAAAAAATCTAAAGCAATCTTTAAAAACCTTGTATAGGTTTTTTAATTGCTTTTTTATGGTATTTCAATTTGTTACTCACCATGGAAGCTGCCATGGTGTTAACTCTCTCTCCAGGGAGGATCATTACCCCGGTCACATCAGCCTGGACCCCCTTTAGATATTTATCATGTGTTACAGACAAATGGATACGTTTACCTGGTCTGGCTGAGCCCCTGTGTGGTGCATGTATGTGCTTGTGTGCTGAGTATGTCTAACCTGTGTGCAGTGTGGAGAATCTGTATTAAATCCTTACTGGACTAATCTAAATGTACAAATTACAACAAACACACATGTAGCTCTGCACTGTAAGCACTGGTGTCCTACTGTTCTGTTCCATAAAGGCATGCAGAGCAGTGGGAATACAGGCATATGGGTTTATCCCAGATTGAGCTTAATCATTTACCACTGTGAAGGAGACATGCATATGGTGAAAGTCAGCATTCAACTGTATTACTAGACCGTTATCTGTCTTTGCAACCACACATCAAAATGTAAATGCACTGAAGTCAGATTTAGATGATGGCAAATTAGAGAAGACCTTTTTAGAGCCATACAGAAACATAGAACCAAATATGTGAATGGTTGATTTTTCTACATGCACAAATGCAACTAAATTGTTTACGATATTCACAACACTACCAGTTATTACAGACCTCAGATCACAGATGATCTACTGTGATAAGTCTGCCTTACAGATTGCAGCATTCAGTTTCGCAAAGGCCCATCTTAGTTGCACAGAAAACTTCAGCTGAACCCAATAAAGATATTGAACGGATAATGACAACAACTGCCATCAGTTTGCCAGCTTGTTGACAGCCAATTCTGGCTCTTTAGCTCAAGTAGCAGGTCTTAAACCTAATGAGTAAGTATCAAGCGCTTACAGATTATATCGTACCTTGTTTCTAACTGTCATAATTAGATCTTTGGATCTATGTTTCTAACTTCAAGGACTCATAGTCTTCTAAACATTTTCAAAACCACAGGTGGGAACTCCTTCTGACCTTGAATCAGTCTTTGGTGTAGCAGACAGGATAAAAGGTATAATGGACACGCTTAAATTTGAAACCGACCTTTAACAAGGCAGCTTTGAATTACAAAGGCTCATAATAGTATTTCAGTGGAAACCAGTAGAAGGGGGTGTAGACATTCACTCAGCAGAACCATTCACTATCTCCAACCTGCCATGTGTTGTGCACCACATGGTATAGTTTGTCATCTTATCAATGTATTAATAAGGGTTTCTTTTTTAATGCAGAGTGACTTCACATAGACAGTCAAGTGTAACCATATGTGTGCGTTACTCACATGGTGTTGAAGGACAAGGTTAAAGACTGGCAATGGCTGTTGAAATATTAAGCTTACAAGTCATGAGTAAGTGTTTGTTTAACAAATTTTTTTTTCTGTTTACATTGCAGAAACCTAAAAAAGGGTAGATAAGTCCAATGGATTCATCTAATATAGATGTAACAGAATCACAGATGCATTAAAAAAAAGTATAGCAAATCTATTTTGTTACAGTGGGATTTTCAGTGGCATAAAAAGGCTGCAATACACTACAGTTTTTAAAATCTGAATAGGTTTTAAAACACTAGGCATCATATACTTGCCGACTTGGTTACAGAGAAAAACTTCACTACCAGACATACTATACCGTGTTTATATACTATACCGTGACATATGTACCAGACATACTATATAATGTGTTTGAGTTCCTCCGACTAGAATTAAACAGACTGATCCTCAATGCCTGTGTCCATCATACACAATGCAATCTATGCAAAAGTAATGGAGTGTATCATTATTTTATGAATAAAATAATCTACTATACTTCCTGCAGTGGGTCTGATAAGGGTCTTGAGATGTGAGGTTAAAGGGGTCCTATTATGCTCTTTTACAAAGTCTTGATTTTGTTTTGGGGGTGTACTAGAACATGCTCTCATGCTTGGTGGTTCGAAAAATGCATTATTTTTCACATAATTTACATTATTAAAATACATTTATTTCTGTAGGCGGGAATTATTTTTAATGATATTCTAATGAGACGCTTTCTGATATCACAGAGCCCGGAAACCAACGCTGTAGTCCAAACGAGCCGTTCATTGTAGTTCTTGAAAAGGGATTTTTAAAAAACGAAATATCTCCCTTTGGAGTGGACTTTGAGATTTGTAACTTTCTAGATCTTTTTTATGCCCAAACATACACACTACACACTAACTAAAATTAAAAAAGTGAAAAAGCATAATAGGACCCCTTTAAGGGTGACATCAGGGTTAGCCTACAGGATAAGGATTAGAACTGATACTAGTTTTTTATTACAGCAGTGAAGCTTCTGTACAGGTAGAATTGGATCCACTGGTTCTTACACTTTTTGACCAACACAATTCCACTACTCCTCTGTGAAATATTATAGGAAAAGGATTTTGAAAGAAAGAAAGAAAGAAAGAAAGAAAGAAAGAAAGAAAGAACAGTTTGACTGATTCGCTAATGAATCATTCAAACAAATGTGTGGATCGGTTTGACTGATGCATTCAGTTTTACTCACAAATTAGACATCACTTTGTCTTGCAAGCACGTTTTACTCTACACAGTACCTCCTAGACAATGAAATATTTTAGAACAGAGCGTAACTCCAAACCCACACACAAAATAATTTTACACTAGGACTTTAAAGGGTTAGTTCACCCAAAAATGAAAATTAGACCATAAATTAGACCGCAATGCATCCTAGGTGTATATGACTTTCTTCTTTCAGACGAATCCAGTCAGAGTTATATTAAAAATTGTCTTTGATCTTTCAAGC
>NW_015542476.1:360854-366972 GCF_001515605.1 Sinocyclocheilus anshuiensis
CAGTGAAGCATTTCTATTAATATAACTGATTAAGTAGTCAAACTCATTCCATATCAGCAGAATAGTGTGGTACAGAAAGTCTATGTCCAAAAAACAGGTTCTGAATGAATTATGTTACTGATACCTAATGATCAAAAGCAATAGCAAAAGTAATAGGTCAATATTATTAAATTGCAGACAAAGACTTTGAATAGCTAGGCTGGCTTGTACACTATTGCCAACAGTATTGGAACACCCCCTTCTAATGAACAGGTTTGACTACTTTAGTAATTTCCACGAGTACAAATCTTAATGTTTAAGCATATAATGATATTCTAGGGAATTGTGTGCGTCTAATTTTATACCAATAGTTTGAACAGGACCCTTTTCTATTCTACCACAGCAATGCCTCTGTGTATAAGGCAAGGTAAAAAAGAAAAAGAAAAAGATTGATTCAGTCTGTGTGGAAGAACTTGACTGGTCTGCATAAAACCAAGTCCCAATCCCAGCTGAACACCTCTGGTGTGATTTTAAATGCAGACCTTGAGCCAAAAACTCATCACCAAACACAACACACCAAACACAATCTCCTAGAATATCATTATATGCTTAAACATTAAGATTTGTACTCATGGAGATTACTAAAGTAGTCAACCCTCTTCATTAGAAGGGGGTGTCCCAATACTTTGCAATATAGTGTACAAGCCAGCCTAGCTATTCAAAATCTTTGTGTGCAATTTAATAATATTGACCTATTACTTTTGCTATTGCTTTTGACGATTAGGTATCAGTAGCATAATTCATTCAGAATCTGTTCAATGGACAGACTTTCTGTACCACACTATTCTGCTGATATGGAACGAGTTTGACTACTTAATCAGTTGTATTAATAGAAATGCTTTACTGGGGCAAACAAAACAAAAATCCTAAAAGAATAAATAGGATACCCCATAGCAGCATTTCCAGCATTAGGCTATCCAACATTTCTCAATCATGATCTTACTCAGCTAAATGTGACTATTAGCTTAACAGCTGTATTCCTTGTTTGCTAGCTCCTACATATGCACATACAGCATACAATGTTAAAAATGTTCTACATTATGAACCTTAACCCAAAAACCTTTAGCTTCATACACTATAGATAATTGTGACCCTGCCTGTGGAAACCCAGCTAAAGTATTTTTTTTGCGCGGCCATTTGTAAATTCTATGGGTCTGGCTTCCGGTCTCATCTGCGTCCACTCCGTCCAGCTATTTTTAGCTGAAAAATACAGTTCGTTTTGCTGCTTGATATTGAACGTTGGTGTGTCTTATCATATTATTTTAATGTATTATCATAATTATGAACACACTGGTTTGTAGTGCAAACAGTTTTACCGTTTACTACACGTTGTTATTCTCCATAGCGGCTAATGAACCGGAAGTCTCACCCATATGCTTACTTCCGCGTTGAAGAAAAAGGTGGATAGCGAAACTAAAATGTGTTTAAAAGTGCGACTGACTAAATCGTCCGGCTCGGCTCGTAAGCTTTTATAGTTTATTTTTATTCATTTATTTTTATTTTTATTTTATTTATTTGCCATTACAGTCTATCAGCAAGAATGGAACAAAAACATGCATTTCAGAATTTCTCAGTATTTGGTATGGCCCCTTGCTATAGTGCAAAAATTGCCTGTTTTTCATCTTAATGCTTATCATAGTCCTACAGTGTGTCTATATTTCAATGTGATCCAATGATTGAGAAAACCGTACAAAAACGTGACATAATTCTCACTATCTTATATTTTATGATCTATTGACGACTGTCACGTGATAAATATAATTGTTTTCTGAGAAATCTGACAGTCTTTATTTAATCTGAAACCCCATATTGTGCCCATTATGCCTCTGTGATGCAGCAGAGGGAGCACTTGTGTCCGTATTGAAAAAAGAAGCTCTCACTTTCTCTCATTAACAGTCTCTCTGTAATGTTTTGCAGTACCCAGTGATTTGAACACTGACTCATCTCCACAGATGTATAAAGAGAGATACATCATAGTTCAACCAAAAGGGAAAACACTGTCATCATTTAGGCTACTCACTCTCATGTCATTCCAAACCAGTATGACATTATTTCTTCTGCGGGATACAAAAGAAGATTATGAAGAATGTTTGTATGTACAAATTTCTTGTATGGAGACATTTCTCAAAACACAGAATGTTTAGAATGACATGAGGGTGAGTAAATGATGGCAGATTTTTTATTTTTTTTGCGTGAACCAAGATAAAATGTTTAATTAACACAATAATTGTTTTTTATGAATAATTTATTTATTTATGTATTTATTTATTTGTAAGATTCCCTTGGCAATAATGGTGCAAATATCCAATTTATTTATTGTTTGTTTGTTTGTAACTAAAAACTCAACAGTGTGTCCACACGGAAATTAACCTACTCTGAAAAAAATATTGGTGTAAAAAGTGTTACTAACTAGCCTCATTCTCCTCTACATAACCTCTCCAATAAAACTCTCCTCTGTAAATGCAGATCTCTTCACTGAGTTGGGCCACACCTGTTTGCAAACCTTTTTTTTTTTTTTGTATATATTGGAACTGGTTTTATTCTATTGTAATTCATCTATGAACTATAAGGAAGTACTGCTTTTATTATGCTAAATGTGGTGTTTGGAAGTCTTGAAGGTTGTTCCTAAAGCAGACGCAGACGGAACTTTGCTCCATGAGAACTGCATCAGAGGTTGAAGAGAGCAACGCAAATGAAGCATGCCATTAGGATACGAGACGTGCAGAATTAATCCATAGCGCCTCTTTAATAAAACGTACCCTTGTTGAGGCACTTGAACAACTTGAGCTGAAGCCAGACTTGTATAAACGCAGCTGATGTCTGCGGGCTGAGAGGGGAAACAGGCGCCCAACCCATTTCTTTTGTGCTGAAGCGCCTGTGATTTCATTGAGCTTTTCCCGGGCTGCTACTATAATGGGCTCCCTCGCTTTGAATCGCTCTTGTAACCGCGATTTTTTATTTTTTTTTGGCTGGTTAAACTAGAGCAATCTTTTTAGTTGTCAGTGGTTTTGAAGCTTGGGAACTGGCTGAGGAAATTTCTCGCCGATCATCTGGACGGGTCCCAATGAAAATGCACGGGAGAAACAGGTACAACCTGGTGGACGATGTGGCGGATTCGCGAGTCCCGCTTCACAACGAGGAAGCGTATCAACACGGAATACACTTCCAAGCCAAGGTGAAACATTATATCTGCTGTGTAAACATTGCCATTGGTATTATTGCTGGTTATACTATTAACCGATACTTTTATGTAGTCAAATGGAGTACATACACGTAAAGTGGGTCATTCAATGTGTGCTTAAAGAGTAATTCCACATGAGACAGTCAGGATCATGTTTTGGGTAGTGATGACGTTAGACACCAGCAAATGAAAATGTCACCGAATAGAAAAAAAGAAATGTATTTTTACATTTGGTTTAAAACACGTGCACAGTTCTTAGAAATGTAATCTTAATATTCATTTTGGTTTGGTTGTAATATTTTCTTTACAAATATTTAGGCATGAATATTACGTTTTTTAGGGTTACTCGATTTGACCTGTAAAGCATTTAAGATATTTAAAATAATAATAATCTCACTATTGAATTGTTTTCTTGTTACATGACAACAAATGCTTTCTAGATGTTGATTGTGCCATGCTAGCTTAGATCAGGTGATCACAGTGTTTCTTTAGATGATTATTAAAAAAACACTAGTTTCTCTTTTTCTCAATAATTACAGCCTTTATTCTTTTGCAATCAAGAATTTTTTTTTTACTTTAAGCCCCCCAAATATAAAAATCAAAAACTGAAAACATGTTCATGTTCATCATGCTCATCTGTATTAAGTTACTTTTTAATTCATGTATTTTTGATTAACTTAATAGATCCCGATGAGAAACGTCACTGACCTGTATGCAGAGATTTTTTCTTTTTTTTTTTTTTTGCATAAGCAATTTTGGTGTCTGGTACAACTTTTTAGTAATGGCTGCATGGCTGGTTACACTGGTACTTTAACTGAGCCTAGACGTCTTTTAAAGTCTGAAGGGTATTTGGTTTCTTCAGAAGCTGCGGTTAGATTCGACTGGGACATTGGTTCATTAACATTTCATTGAATAAACCCCTACTCTGTGGCTGTGTCTCAAAACACAATGAGCTGTCTTAGCGAGAGCATTGAACATCAATTATCAATCAATGGTTGAGGTTTTGGGATAATCAGTGTATTATATCCACCACTATAAGTCACAAAACGCCACTAGATTTTCTGCTGGATAAACATTCTATTTAGTATTATACATTGGTTTTCTTTATTGCTTATATTCATATACAGCAACCAATGTCTTGTTTGGTATACAGCATTTCTGACCTGCCTGGTTATGATCACTTGATAAATATTTAATTTGTGCCCATTAATGAAAGCCAGGACATCCTTTAAGATCCCAGATAACTCCTCTATCTATATCATAGTCGTTTCTTATATACATCTACATACTCAGACACTTGCATATTTAAAATATTACAGTCTGTTGTCTCATGTGTCATAAATACTATTTTTTTTTGTCCCAGAGAGCTTTTCTGTAAGCTTTTCAAATCTGCAGACAGCTAAATGCCTCAGGAAACCTAAAGCTTTGTATACTGAGCCACTCAGAAGCCTATCGCGGAGTAATTTTAGCTCCAATTTGTGATGCAGGATTATCTTCCAGGAATTTTATTGGCCAAAGCTGGAAAGCCACGACCTAGAACCACTCACAATCACAGTCACACATTCTGACTGCAGTCTTGCAGTCTTGTCTTTCACAGCTTTAATCAGCTGTATAAGTTGCTATTTTTGCTGAACTGTTGTCAGTTTTGCTGTCCCTCTCTGCTGGATTTAGACTGTGGAAGCTGGAGGTAAGTATTTATGGTCAACATCTCCGTATATCTTAAGAACAGGTCATTACAGGCATGAAAGAACACTATGTTGTTTGTAAACACTGAGCCTATACTTGGATAAGCATGTTATTTGCAGCTGGCATTGATCTATTCACATTTTAGAAATATATGTAATGTTGGGTCAGTGGTCATAAATAGAGAATGATCCGTTTTTATACCCTTGGTTTTCAGGGACATTTTTTACATGAGGGCATATGTTTTGTAACCATTAAAAATGTTCATATTTTGAATAATCAGTTTAATCTGTAAATTATATGTATAGCTAGATTTGACATTTCCTAAAGAAAATGCAAGTGGTGCTAATGCTAAATTGTTTCTAGGGTATTCTGGGTGGTAGCTAATGTGTTTCGGTGCTTAAATGAGCACTGGTGGTTGCTAAGGTGTTTTAGGTGATTGCTTGAGTGTTTTTAAGCATTTGCTGTGAATTTTTGGAAATTATGTGAAATATGTAAAGTGAGTAAAATGATTTCCTTTTCCAACAGATAATTTCCTAGAATAAATATATATATGTAACATGGAGAAGGTAAAGCAAGTAGGCAGGGAACGTGGACCTAAATGCAGGTAGTTTTAATGACAAAACAAGAACAAACAATAAACCAAAAACACTAGGAACAAGGAACCAAAACACGAACAGAACGGCACCATTACGTACAACAACAGGCACAAGGGAAACACAAGGGCCATTTATCCACCTTTTTCTTCAACGCGGAAGTAAGCCTATGGGCGAGACTTCCGGTTCATTAGCCGCTATAGGTAAATAACAAGAAGAATAACAACGTGCAGTAAACGGTAAAACTGTTTGTACTACAAACCAGTGTGTTCATAATTAAGATAATACATTAAAATAATTTGGTAAGACACACCCATTTTCAATATCAAGCAACAAAACTAACTGTTTTGTACAGCTAAAAATAGCTGGACGCAGATGAGACCGAAGCTAGACCCATAGAATTTACAAATGGCCGCGCCCATTTTTAAGGCAAGAAAAAGGTGGATACACAGGAGAACAAAAGTGACCAATGAGGTGCTATGGGAACTAACAAGCAGATGGGTGTGGTCCAATGAGTAGCTATGGCAACTAATAAGTGGAACTATGGAGACAATCAAGGTACACAGCAAGACTGGCAGGGAACATGTAACAATGTAACTATATATATATATATATATGT
>NW_015542476.1:367254-376290 GCF_001515605.1 Sinocyclocheilus anshuiensis
GTCACTTCTGGTGGCATTTTTGCCATTTTAGCCTTCATTAATTTCCAACCCTGCCCATTCTGAATCTGACCAATTCAGTGATGGGTTACAGATTTGTTCTTATAGGAATGCATATGCAAATAATACAAATACTACATTTTGAAGCAATGCAAATTTGCACAGGCTAGCATCTACTGATGTTTTTAACAAATTTACAAAATCGTCAGTTTGTCTTTTTAACTTTACATATTGCTCGGCCTATGTAGTTCTTGGTAGTACTGGTACTGAGAGTTTTGAAGCAAAACCAAATGAGAACGACTGATTTAGATTAACATTTAAACATAAATAGAGTTTGAGAAATGAGGCTTCCAGTGTCCTGCCAAATGCAAAAGTAACTTGGCATTCATTAACATAAAAAGTGTGTTTGTGTGTGTTTGTGCAAATGAAGCTGCCTCATTCATTTTAGAATGGGTGATTCCTCTGTTGCAGTTAATAACAGAGTATAAACAGAACACTCTTTATCTAACATTCAAGCATGTGTTTCTTTTGCAGTATGTTGGCAGCCTGGATGTCCCAAGACCCAACAGTCGTATGGAGATTGTTGCTGCTATGAGAAGAATCAGGGTAAGATCAGACACTTTCACTCACAGACACAGACTCTGAGTGCTGAGTAATCACTGCAGATTGGCCCACAGCAGCTGTTTTCTCAGACACGTCTTTTGCAGTGTAAGACTCATTAGCTGGGGAAAAAACAGCTTGTTCCTCTATATTTATCACATACTCTGCAGAGTCTACCAGTGTGTGCTTAGTTTAGGGTGTATCCTGGTAGTATTTTTGCACCTGAGGTTTCATATTTCATGTTCCGCACATTGATAAAAGAGAGATCACACACACATACTCAGACACCGGGGCACAGAAAGCCTTGTTATTCCCCATGAATGATCTCTGCGGGGTCTACAGCAAATGGAAATTGAAGATGACTGCCATTATTTTGGTTGATTGGTCAGTTTGTGTGTGTGTGTGTGTGTGTGTGTGTATCCTAGTTTTCTATATGTACTTGCCATGTACTCACACAGACCCTCATAGTTCAGACTGAAGACCATTTCTAAGACAAATTAAGTTGGATTTGTTGCTTGATCACATGGAGCAGGAATTTGTGTATGTGCATGACTTATTACCTTTAGAGCTTGTGACGAGCCTGCCAGGAGATCAAAGTGCTTCAGCTGCAAGATTTTCATAAACCTTTCTATCCTATATTTTTTTACTATTTTTAACCCATACAGCATTTTTCTTTCTGTACATAGTGACTATTTAAATATATTTAAGATATATGCTAAGCAATGCAGCTTAAGGATTTTTTTTTTCAAATGTGAAGTATACTTATACAATTACTTAAAGGGACAACATACATTTAAATATTTTTGGACAGTATACATTTAGATTGGAAATTGAAAATATAAAAATATAAAAATGCTTGTGGGTGTAAAATAGTGAGAAAAATGTATATGTCTAAATAGGACCTGCTGATAGAGTTGTTCTGGGCTTTTTAGAGGAATGTCAGTTTGTTTAAAATGTTTCACTGCTGATATTTTCTGGGTTAGTGGGTTCTCTCAGAGACGAGTCTAGAATTCATGCCCTTGTTGTGTTAGATTTTCCTGAAAATAACAGTAAATAATTTGTACTGACCTTCTTTGCAGCCTATTTCCTTCTCTCTTTTCTCTCTTTAACATTTTCTCCCCATTTTATTGAGTAAATGAGCTTTTATAACTGTCATCGGATTAAGTTTTGCTTGGCAATTCAGCCCTTTAATTCAAGCCCTGACGAGCAGCTTTTCTTGCGCACCTGCTGTGAATGTGTATGTGAGTGTGTGTACATGAAACCACCAAGTAATACTTAAAATATCTTAGTTTATGCAATGGAGAAGAAGCTTTCCATGATGGGGCTTCATATAAGCATGTCTGAATTAACAGTTTTTACAGCTCAAGCTTGATTACTCAGCATGGATGCATGTAATAATCAAAAGTGACAGTAAAGTAATTTATAATGTTACAAAATATTTTTCGGTTTAAAAAAAATTATTTCTATTCATCAAAGAATCTTAAAAAAGCTATCAACTTTCCACAACAGTGTTAAGCCTCACAACTGTTTTCAACATTGATAATAACAATAAATGTTTATTGAACACCAGATCAGCATTTTAGAATGATTTCTGAAGGATCATGCTATCTTTCCTGCACGGAAGTTGTCCCTTGTCTTGAATTGTTTGGGATTCGTTCCGCTATATTTTTTCACTTCTATGTGTAAATGTCGGAAGGCAGTCCTGCCCACTCATAGGCATGTGCATATATATTCATGTGAACAATATTCATATGTTTCTGCTGTTGCACTGTGAACACATTCATACCACCCAGACGTTAAGCGTGTAAGAGTATAAGAGGATAAGATTGAGTCGATCTTTCACAGACTCGCTCTGAGAGCATTGGGCAGCAGATACATAACTTGACAGCGCTCTCTTTCTGTCAGTCCCTCTGTGATGATTGGGTGAAAGGTCAGCTTGCAGAATGTCTCTTAAGAATGGCAGTATGTGATTGACAGCTCCTTAGGTCTTGTGTTATCAAACCTAAAAATAACTGGAAAGTGGTCTGCTTCCAATGAAGGAAACAACACATAATGTCTCTGAGCTTTCAAGTCATCTGAGACCCTGTCCCTTTTTATTCTCTCTCTTTCTTTTGTTTACTTCTTCATTCTGTCACTTCCATTTGGGAAACACTTCAGCTAGGGAATACTGTAGGCTAACATCATTAAGACTTTAATTGTTTTGTGCCTTCATTTCTCAACAGGTCTAATCTGTAGAACGAAGCTATGAATAGACCATAGTGCAGTGTGTGTCTTTGAAAGATGAATGTGTAATGTAATGTTATTTTATATATAGTGTCTATTATGAAGTCTCATTTATGAAGTTTTAGTTTATTCTAGGGCTGCACGATAAATCGCATGCGATATTTAATGCGCATTTACCGCTGATTACAGAACCGGCTTTCTGACAAGATGCGCATTAGATATCGCATGCGATTTATCGTGCAGCCCTAGTTTATTCCCAGGTATGCTTAGTAGAGTTAGCCAGAATTTCAATATTTTTATGGTTAGCCAAATAAGAAAAACAAGAAAGATCTGTATGTAATGTAAAGGAAAAGCCTGTGGATGATAAAGCAGCTTATTTAGGCTGTATTAAATACTATTAAATGTGTTAATACCGTAGATGTCTATTGTTTTATATAATTAAGCAATATGATAAGTTCCACATTCACTTGTCACCACTCACATGCGCCAGCTCCTGTCTGGAACACAGTAGAACACAGACCGGTGGAGTGACGCAAGCTCTTGAACTCTGCTTGTCCAATCAGATTAGAGGACTGGAACTGAATTTTGGATTTAATTTATTATAATGATTTAGAAATTATAATGAATTGTATATTCCTGTTTGTAAAAGTCACTTTTTTAATTTTTATAATGTAAATTTAGATTTCTTCTATTTATGAATCATCTTTGTAATTGAGAATTTGTCAGTCGGATGTAACCAAAGGGAGGTTTCGCTAAGGTTTAGCTAGGTTTGGCTAAATGAGTAAACCCACACACACTGTCCTTATTTTTATCTGTATCTTTTCTTTTGCTACAGTTTATTGTGTATGGAGGTTTGCCTTTAAATATGCGTCAATCTTTGTGTGTTTGTTTGTGTATCTTTATGCAGCGACTGATATTGACATTTGTAGAAACTGATACATAAATATCAACAATGAATTTTGAGAATGTTTGATGTATTGATCCAGAGATCAGGTCTGTAGTAATTACTAATTTCCAAATGCTGTTCAGTTCTACTAGTACTAGTATCAAAGATACTTGATAACTTAATTTCTACATCTGTCACTGTCAGCCTAGGATTTTATAGGTCAGTGAATGAATGCAAGAATGAGCAAATATAAGTTAAGTATGACTCATTGGTTAAGTGGTAATGTTTTCACTTTGATTTCAGTGGGTTCCAGTTTCTCATCTGCCTTTACATAACATTTTAATATTACACCATAACAATGATGGTATTTTCCTTAAATGTTACATCAGTTGAGCTCTGATCCACCATACAAAAACCACACATCGCTTAATGAAAAATCCTGTCTGGACTTTTATAAATACATTTTCCATTAAAATAATTTTTTTTTTCCCAGACAGAGTTTGTGTAAAATAATTTATGTTATGGCTTTGGAATATAAATCGCAGCACGTTTCAGATGAAAAAATGCGACTTCTATTTCTGAAAATATCACAGTTAGGAGATTTATAACGAGTGGTTCCCTGCATTATTACAGCAAAGCGCGTGATTACAGTACTAAGCCGCTGCAGTGGAGCAGCTCTAGGGCGAGTACTGGAAAAAGTGGTATCGGTGCATCCCTAATGTATTTATATATGACCACTGGGCAAATGACATCAAAATCAAAATCACAGATGCTGATAAATCACCCAGCTTTAATTCAAATTAATGTTTGTAAATAAATAAGATTAGTTTAGTAGGAATGTGGAAACTTATTTTTGCTAGTAACAGCCATTACTCCAGACTTCAGTGTCCCATGATCCTTCAGAAATCATTCTAATGTGCTGATTTGGTGCTCAGAAAACATTTATTATTGCTATCAGTGTTGAAAACAGTTATTCCGCTCAATATGTTTGTGAAAATCAATATAAAAAATTCAGGATTCTTTAATGAATGGAAGAACAGCATTCATTAGAAGTATACATCTTTTATTACATTTTAAATTACATATACTGTCTTGTTTTGATCAACTTAAGTCATCCTTGCTGAATAAAAGTATTAATTTCTTTCAAAAAACAAATCCCACTGACCTCACTTTTGAATGCTAGTGTATGACAGGTGCTTGTACTTGTTTATTTAACAAAGATCTGCCCTTAATCTATAAAACCATAATCTTTTATATTTAATCTTTGCCCAACCCATATGCCTTGGACGCTGGAGTGTTGACATTGTTGTTCAAACACTAACTCAGACATGCACATGGGACAGATGGTGCCCTCATAACTTGGCCCTGTTTTTTTTAGTTGTCCTTCTGTGTGGACAAACGTCCAAATACCACACTAAATTAAACAGAATAAAGGAGTCATTTTGAACTGGTCTCACACCTGTTACTGTGCTGTTTATGCACATGAAGTCCAGGTCATTCAATGATGGCTCTGAAATGGTAACAATATGTTGTTAGGCCTAAACTAATTGTTGACTAATATGGATTTTTCAAAGCCCAGTTCTCACATCTACACAGCAGACAGAATCACTAAGTCAACAATCTCTTTCACTTCATTTCTATAACACAAACACACACACACACACACACATGCACACATAAACTCATCTGTTGAGGTTGTTGTTAGTGAGATGGTACTACAGGGAGTTCCTGTCACGTCTTGTCATCTATTCAGTCAAGCACATGCCCTTATGAACCTAAGCAAGGTTGCATTGATGAACACACCAAAAAAAAAAAAGTTCCCTTTCAGTCGGTCACTCTCGATGTCACGTCGGATGACTGACAAATTGGGATCTCGCTTAGAGAGACCAATCCACTTCGAGTCTAAACTTATCGAGCCAATTATTTTTTCTATTCTATCTACTTGTTTTTCTTTGTTTTTGTGTGTGTGTATATGTGTGTGTGTATAATACATATATATATATATATATATATATATATATATACACACACCTTGCTACATGTACTGTGTTAGGCTAACCGAGACTTGTCATTTGCACTTATATATTGTTGCTCTTTTGTTAGTTTTGACTGCTTTTATTGTCCTCATTTGTAAGTCGCTTTGGATAAAAGCGTCTGCTAAATGACTAAATGTAAATGTAAATATATAAATGTATCATGTCTCCACAAGTTTGTACAAGTTTGTGCAAGCTTGAAACCTGATTGATGTTTTCCCAGCATGATTTTTTTGCAGTCTGACAGATGAATGAAACCTGAATGCTTCATGTAACATTGCTCATGGTCTGTTTCTGTCTCTCTCACCATTTTTCACATACACACATGCACACTATGAAATTTCAAGCCATTCTAGAGCGCCAGCAGCACAGTAAAGGTTATTAAATCCCGCCTATGGGGTGCATGACATCAACTGATTGGCCCTCGACCCACTCCCAGCAGGTAGCTCTGCCAACACAGCTTCCAAGAAATGAGTTCAGAAGTCTGTTCAGTGTTCCCTCTCTCCATGTCTGTCGCTTGATCTCTCTCGCTCACTTCCTCAAGTACACGCTCTGTCAAAATGACACACACTCCCCATTGGTCTGAAGTCAAGCGGAAATCCCAATCAAGCAGAGAAACTAACTCGCTCTCAGCATCCCACACAGGTCAAGGTCATTTCCATTGGCAGCATCTAATGGAAGTAGTAGGTTTTTGTTGTGTGTGAAGGAAGCAGTGGTATAACAACAGACATTGTATGTAGTGTATTTATTTCATATTTATTTAATAACTGATCTCACTTTTTCCCTCTCTGTCTTGGGTTCTTCTGCTTTTCATTCACTTGTTTTTCTCCATTTACAAAAGAGTCACCATGTTGTCAATGAAAAGTTCATTTCATTTATCCTGAGTAGTGTTGTCATGATGTTTGAATTATATATAATACCTTTTCAATACAATAGCTTGAACAATATCCATATTTAATACAATTTTCAATACCACAGTTAAAAACAACAATTATTATTATTATTATTTCTAAGACAAAAATATATTACTGTATTAGTATTTTAGTAGTACGTATGTTAATTATTTTACACAAAGAGCATGCTGACGTGCTTCGCTCTGAAACACGCAGCTCAATGGACCATATACTTATGTAATTACAATACTGACGGAGAGAAGAGAGAGTGAGAAAGAGCAGCTAATATTTGTGTATCGATACTGCGGATAATAAGTATTGAACCTTTAAAATTTTTTCAGATATTTCACTATATATTGAAAAATCTATATTTCACTTCACTATTTCACTATCACTACAGTAGCAGGACATTCTGACAAAATACAGTTTTCAAACTCAAGTTTTGCTTTCAAATTTATTTAAATCAGATTGTGCTGTTAGCCATCTTATAGATTCATATCAGGTCATTCAGTTATTTTGTTACTCTTTTAATTGTATTTATGGTTTGAACATTGACACTGTCAAGGTGCCACACAGATTGAAATGAGTGATTGACATCTGAAACCTTGTTTGACATTATTCTGATGCACAGTCAATTTGTTAGGTCTTTGGGTGATCGTTGACAGGCAGCCTCACAGGCCTACACCCTCCTTGCTATCTTGTTTCCGCTGTTGTCTTTGTAGCTTGTTACATTTAACACTAATGGACTGTTGGTAAGAATTGGGTAAAAATAATCAACCCCCAAAATCTCACCTTTAAAAACTGTTGCTACAGCCTTTAATTGATTGTGATTGTCTGTATGAATCGTGGCCTAGACTGCATTTAGACTTTTCAAAGATTTTTCTGAAAAGCTGTATTTAAGGGTTTCATGGTTCATGATCATTCTGCTTTCCTGTGTATACCTAGTACTGCCAGGTAATGGGATAAAACCATTTAATCTGTGTGCATCTTGTATGCAAGAAAAGGTTCTTTCAAATTTTAATCTGTCCTGTGTTAAAGAAAAATACTGCTCATTTTTATTTTTAGACCCCTTTTTTACTCTATTTGTGGAAACTGCTTCATAATAGTTTTTCCCCCTTGTGTAGTCTTAGTAATACAAGTGCACTTCTTTTTTGAGTTTTGAGTCGCTGAGTAAATGCTTTTGATGGCTGTCTTAAAAAACAAATGGAGATGTCACTTGTAATTGTTTTCTCTCATATTCTGGCATCTAAATTCACTTGCAAGCCGAAAGAGAGATCAGTAAGGAATGTCATTAAGTGCCAAGTATGTCGGCTTTGTCAACTTTAAGCCCACTATGCAGATGCTTTTTAACAAAATGGAAATTAGACATAAAAGCAAGACAGGATTATAGATGATGTCTGGATTCAGCTCTTAATCCCAAATTTGAAGTCTGACCCCCTTGTTTCCTGGGAGATTTCTTTAGCTTTAATTGTATTTTATTATTATTATTAATGTCAACTGCAGCTTTTAAACTGTTCACTGAAATGTTTATGCACAGAGAACAATGGCTATGCAATGTATCTTAAATATTTCAATGCACTTTGCACTTGAGCAATAAGAAAGATCAAAATTTAATTCACTCCTTTTGTCCTTTAAGAAGTGACATTTTGACATCTTTTTTGCACAAATGGAGCAAAGGTGGAGCAGGTTTAAGTGAATTGTTTTCATGGGGCAAGCAAAACTTCACGGTGTTCAGTCATAAACTGCTACATTAAGACAGGGCTGTAGCGATAACCGCAATATCGCAATACCGCGCTATTGACGAGCAAACCGCAGAGGAATGAAAGAACCGCAGCAACCGCGATTTTTGCCTGTTTTATATTTTCGTAAGGTTATGCTCTTCTCGTGTTACACTTCATGCATGTGGACTGAATATTAAACAAGTTAGTAATGATAACATAATGTGTACCATGCTGATTTGTAAAGAGGCTCCGTAGATTTGCACTTAACAAACCTAAACAGACAGTGAATGAGAGAGAGATCAACTGAGCGCATGCGATTACTTGCGTCTGTCCTCCAGGCTGAGTCATATATATTTGTGAAAATAGGTTGTCATGTCCAAGGAAAGCGAAATCTCTGTCTTAGCATCGACGCATAGCTGGTCAGCTGAGCCTTCTAAAGTGGCGCTCAAAGTTAAAATGATTTCAACAGCGTGTTTCATTACGTCTCTTTGAATGATGAATCAGCGTTTTTGAGCGTGTAGTTGAATGACAGCCACCACCTTGTGGCGCAGCACTGTAACTGCACTGACTGACAGCCCGTCTAGAACGCGTGCGTGCAGGTGGAAATATCAATAGAAAGTCTCTTGTCCAGTCAGATTAGAAAATCAGATTACAACTAGGCTAACTGTTATACATATAGGCTA
>NW_015542476.1:376348-388395 GCF_001515605.1 Sinocyclocheilus anshuiensis
ATATGTATATGTATGGCGATAATACCGCATACCGCGCTATTGAGCCACTCAAAATTACCGCAAGGGAAATTACCTCACCGCGACAGCCCTATTAAGACATTAAGACGAGAATTGCCACTTCCTCATAGGTGTTAGGCTATTAGTATTGATTATTTTAGGGTGATGAATGAACATAATATCTAATATGATTTTTAATCTCTTTTTTTCTTATTGATTGGATTTGTATTTGTTGGATTAAAGATGCTAAATAAATGTATTAAAGTGCCCCTATTATGCATTTTCGGATATTACCTTTCATGCAGTGTAATGTAGCTGTCTGTTAATGTAAACGATCTGCAAAGTTGTGAAGCCAACAGTGCACAATAAAGTTACTGTCTCTCAAAAAAAAAAAAAAAAAAAAAATTGAATGACAGCCACCACCTTGTGGCGCAGCACTGTAACTGCACTGACTGACAGCCCGTCTAGAACTCGCGCAGGTGGAAATATCAATAGAAAGTCTCTTGTCCAGTCCGATTAAGAGATCAGATTACAACTAGGCTAACTGTTATACATATAGTCTAATGATAGCCGAGTCATCAGTCTCACTTCCGTGATGGCTACACGTCACTGTGTTACACATTTGTATATGTTCTACATTGTCTGGCCTGTGAACAACTTGACCCACCCTCAAACACTATAGCATGCGCTGTACGCGTTAGACCAATCACAAAGACTGGGCCATCTAACCAATCAGAGCAGTGTAGGCTCACGGAAAGGAGGTTTTAGAGAGAGTGATTCTTCGAACTGCTTCGAGCGAATCGTTTATGAATCATTGAGAACTGAGGTGAAATTAAATGTATATTATGAGAAAACAAACGTGTTTTTTGATCTTGCATGCATGTAAACCTGTTGTAGGAGCCTTCCAAAACTATATATAACCTCAAAAATGGCACTTTAAAATAACTGTGTGCATGCTGTACTATTTAAAAAATTGTGTGCAGTCTGAAGTATACACTGTGTAGTATGTAGTAATCAGTATGCCACACTAGTATACTAGTATATCAAATGTCACAATCCGAGACATTTATATGTATTTTTTGTAAAATATCAAATCAAATTTTGGGGGGATAACCACATCACATAATCCAGGAAGGACAGAGGTCCTTCTAGAGATCTTGAAGCATGTGTATAAACATACTGTAAAAGAAAGGATGCATTAATATTTAGTGTGGCCTTTGGATCCTGACATCCACTGCTAATTATACAGAAGGTCACATCATGCAGTCAAGAGCTGTTTCAAGACATGACAGGTGAAAGTGTTATTCAACGAAAAGCAAGTGAACGCAAAGAGGAGGCACAAGAAAGCAAGATACTGTATAATATACTTTATAGTGTTATATTTATTTGTGTTCAATGTTTTTATTTATTGATTCGTTGTTATGGTGGGTCCCTTATGTATTATTACCTTTCTCACTGTCTCATATGCACTAGTATGCCATTGAAAAGATAATCTACAGTGTCTTTTGTGTTTGGTGCAGTTTTGGTATGATAGTGTTAAGAGTGATATGAATGAGAAACCCTGAAGGCTGAATGGTCAATTGGTGTGGAGCATTTGACAAGCAGCCTTATTTTGTATTCACTCCCAGCCATGTCTTGTCCCTCAACTACCAACTTCTTTCCTTTTGCTTTTATTTTGTTTGGTCTAGAGCTGTCCTTGGTCCTAAATGGCTGCACGCATACTAAGTAATGTGCATCTCCGGTCAGAGGACATTCATTTCAGTGCTTTTGAAGTTCTGGCTATAGTATTAATTTCTTAGAAAGCTGTAGTGTAGTGTAAGCTGTAAATATTGTCCCTTATGATTTTCCTAGTTAAATTATTAATGTAAAATAAATAAGCAAAATATTAACCAGTAAATGGGATGTGGCAAAGTTGAAATGTCTCCATTGTCTTTGGAACGTTATGTTGTGTCTTCAGTTTATGTGCTGAACACTGAAACACTCACCTCCTTACTTTCATTCATTCATTAATTACATTTGCAATCAAGATATTACTGTTAACCAAACAGATGAGCCATTGCCATTGATTTCCATAGAGTAAATGATGACAGAATTTTCATTTTTGGGTTAACGATCCCTTTAACAGATGCTATTGCCCAAAGTGAATTACAAATAGATTAGTAATTTAACACGTGTGGTCTAAATGAATATAAACATCTCTTCTTGTTCTAAGAGAGAGCCATGATGGTGATTAACTCTGACTGGTAGATTAAAGTTTTAGCAACTTCAACACACTCAAGCTCTTCAGCAAGACTAAAGGTTTGTCATCTGCACACGTGGACAGACCTGTCATGTCCTTTTCCTGTAGTACATCTCATACAGTCTTTATGCTTCCACCATCGCTCCTTGTTTTCCTCTAGCCTACAAGAGATGGACAGATCAGCGTAATGTTCCTGCGAATGAGCGTAGCTCTCTCAGTTCAGTCCAGGACTTGACTTCAATAATGAATAGGTAGTTTTTCAGCAGAAATGATTTATATCCAACTCAAAAGAGTTTCAAAGAACCCAAAAACTCAAATAGGGTTAATCTGAATCATTCAGACTGAAGACATTTGGAATAAATAATTCTTGAGTTGGAATCTTTTAATGCAAAGTTGCAAGATTTTTTTTTTTTTGCAATACATACTTGTAAACAAAGTATAAAGGGCATTAAAATGTATGAGAGTGAGTAAGAGAGAGCGAGTCAAATGCTAGTAAAAGCCAAGGTGGGAAACTTGAGATACAATTTTTAAATAAATTAATACTGTTATTAACCAAGGATGCATTAAATTGATCAAAAGTGATAGTAAAAAAACATTTATAATATTACAAAAGATTTCTATGTCAAATAAATTCTGTTCTTTTGAACTTTTATTCATCAAGGATCATTTGACACTGAAGACTGTAATGACAGTAAACACTTAAGCAGTAACGGAAGCTAAAAAAATCAGCTTTGCCATCACAGGAATAAATTACATACTATAAAAGATACCAGTCGCATGTTTCTACATCGATTTCAGCTCTTTAAGAAAGTTGTTGTTTATTGTAAATACTTCATTATAATTTAAATCAGGCTCTCAGGGCAAGACTGATTGTCGATTCATCTATTTTCATAATTTAGCAGTTTAGGTGCTAATGAGTACTAACTGATTTAGGATTGGTCCTAGTACTTCAGTTAGCATCTTAAAGTTTTGGACATTGGATGTTTAGTTTGATCTTTTAATGGAAAACATTAGAATAGACAGCTGTGTTTTGGTTCTATGATTGGTCTTTGAAAACGTGTCTTAAAGTGCCCCTATTATGGATTTTTGAAAATTACCTTTCATGCAGTGTGTAACACAGCTCTAAGTGAATGAAAACATCCTGCAAAGTTTTAAATCTAAACATATTGGATGACATGGGGGTGAGTAAATTATCAGGAATTTTTTATTCTGAAAGTGGAGTAATTCTTTGAAAATCTGTTGCTGTCGTGTACTCTGTACTGTAGCATGCAAAATACGTATTTAGTTGTGTGTGTTGTGTTCGCTCTGCTCAGCTTGTAGGTCTCCGTCTAACCGGCTAACAGCAATATCTGTTCACTCGCAATTGTCTAGAAATGTGTCAATGAATAGTGAATGTTTGTCGTTGTTATTACTTGGAGTCCTGATAAAGAATAGAGCAATACGTTGGTGTACAAACTGCAGTGCTTTATCAGTACGTTTCTGCATTGGGCTAACACATATAACATGGCTGTTTGGGTGTTTACCACCAAGCTGTGGGCTAAGTAATGGTGATGGGCGTTCCGTTATTGACATGCGCTGCACGCAGTAGACCAATCACAACAGACTGGGTCATCAGACCTATCACCGCAGTTTAGCGTCACGCAAAGGAGGGGTTTGGAAAAATGAATCGTTGAGCGAACCGTTTGGGAGTCGTTGAGCAAAAAATTAAAAAATAAATGCATATTATAAGACAGTTAAAGTGTTTTTTCACCTTGCATGTATGTGAACCTGTTGTTGGGGACTCCCAAAACCAAAATATTAACCTTTCATAACCCATAATAGGGGCACTTTAAATCACATTTAAATCACTCTGCTTTTTCCTTGCAGTATGAGTTCAAGGCAAAGAGCGTGAAGAAGAAGAAAGTGAGCATAGTGGTCTCAGTAGACGGGGTCAAAGTGGTGCTGCGCAAGAAACCCAAGGCAAGTGTGATGTCATCAGTTCTGACACATGAATATCATTATTCTGTATCAGAATTACAGTACTAGAAATCAGAAGTTTATATTTTTGTCCACATTCATAATGAGAGTCCCTGACATTTGCCTTGTTTTGACCTCAAGAGGAAAGAGTGGATGTGGGATGAGAGCAAGATGCTGGTTATGCACGACCCCATATACAGGTGAGATGCAGAACATTTAACAAAATAAAGTGTATTTTGACCTAATGTCTTAATTTTTCACCTATGTTTACCTTTTTCTCTTCTGTTTCCTCTAAGGATCTTCTATGTATCCCATGATTCTCAGGATCTGAAGATTTTCAGCTACATTGTTCGTGATGGATCCAGCAACTTGTTCAGATGCAATGTATTCAAGTCCAAAAAAAAGGTAGAGCCGTCTCCTTTCACATAGAAGGAAAAATATTGGTCTTGTGTTACTCTCTTTCTCTCTGCAGCTTTGCCTCTGACCAAGGATTAATATCATGCATGCCATTTTTTTAAGTCTGTCTTGTCCTTGAGCAAGTGATGGCCTTAACGTTGATACTCTTCACCTACAGTATTTGTCTCTGTTTTCTCTGCTCTTCCTGACATTCTTTGCCCTTTGCTTTTTTCATTATATATATATAGTGCCATTTATATGATATATATATATATATATATATATATATACTGTATACACTCATAATATTGTTTATAATCAATTCTGTACCCCGCATATAGTTTTTATTTTAGAATTATCAAATGTAAAAATTAGGATTATTCATATATTGTATGTTATGTGTATATAAAATTCTACATTTCTCTAAATCTCTGAAATCTTTTAACTTTCTCCTCTCTCAGAGTCAAGCCATGCGGATAGTGCGGACGGTTGGTCAGGCGTTTGAGCTGTGCTATAAGCTGAGTCTGCAGCACGCTGAGCAGAATGCAGATGAACAGCCAGACGGCCCTGCAGACGGCCAGAGCGATCAGTCTGGAGAAGAGCCCAGCCCTGAAGGTGAGACCATGCCATCGCGTCAGAGCATTAATGCCTAAAACACATGTCATAATAGAGTAAATCAAATCTGTGGAGTGCATTGTTGTGTAACTGGTTTCTTAAAGTGTGCACCATATTCTTGAAATGCTGCTGTTGTTTACAGCTCGTCATCTGACAGCCATGGAGCACGGAATAGATGATGTCACTGGAATGGAGTCACATTCCACAAAGCTCAGTGAGCAAGCTATGGATGACATTCTTCACAGTCTGTCAGAGCTCAACATGGTGAAACCTGGACAAACCCTCCAGGTGAGAGCGATCTGGAGTATGAGCATGACTGAGTGGTTTGTCCAGAAGAGAAGCTCTTGCATCATTTCTCCCCACAGACATCTGTTGAATATCGCTCGTCAGCTGGAAATAAGGCTGTTTATAAATGGAAGAAACCCCTTTCACCTTCTTTCACTTCTGTTTTTTCCCCTTTATCGCAACCTTATTCCTCCTTCTGGGTATTCAGTGATACTGTAATGTTGCCCCTGGCCTGCACACTATTTTCAAAATCTTTGCCTGACTTGAACCACTTAACTGTGTCTGAAGTGGAAATAATATCATACAGCCCCGGTGAGACACGGATTTCACTTAGCCAGCAACGCACAACAATCTCTATATTATTTAAGTTTAATACCCACTCATACGGCAAGTCTCAGCTGAGTGAGCAGTTTTACAAACTTATGTAGGCTAGAAATCATGTTGTTAGGTCAGGATAAAAAGATTTTATATCCCTTTCACTGAGATTTGTTTGGCATTGTGACGTTATTTTAATTTCACTTCTCATTAGTGTAATGTGTAACTTTTCCTCATTATTCTCAGTGGTGATTATCATTATTTTAGGCCTTATTTGGACCACTGTAATAGTATAAAAGATTACATATATTTTTTTACCTACTATTTCAACAATGAGTGGGTCATTAATAGGTAGGCTGCTACACTACCGTTTAAAACTTTTGGGTTGGTAAGATTTTTAGCTTTTTTGAAAGAAGTCTCTTATGCTCACCAAGGTTGCATTTATTTGATTTAAACTACAGTCAAACAGTAATATTGTCAACTATTATTTCAATTTAAAATAACCGTTTTCTGTATTTTGAAATGGAAAAGCTGAATTTTCAGCAGCCATTACTCCAGTCTGTCACATGCTCCTTCAGAAATCTTTCAAATATGATTTGGTGCTCAAGAAGCATTTCAATGTTATCAATGTTGAAAGAAGTAGTGCTGCTTAATATTTTTGTGGAAACCATGATACTTTTTTTCCAAGGATTCTTTGATTAATGCATAAATTGAATACAATTGTTAATTTCAAAACAAAATCTTACTGACCCAAAACTGTAGTGTATTATTAAAGTAAATAAAAGCAAAAACATTAATGTAAAAAAATGAAATTAAAGGAATTTAAACATATTTAAACAAATTAATTCAACAAATATTACCATGATATATATAAATGCTTTTTATGCTTTAAATAATATATTATTATTATTGTTTTACATTAGTATTATTATTTTTTGTTTATTTATGCATTACTACAGTAATGAGATTTAGGGGTAGGGAGTACTCACTTGTCATGAATTTAATGTCATTTAAAGGCAAACTGTGGCCAGTCAGGTTGATTTGGCTGCATGTCCGTGTTTAAAAGTTCATATATCATACGAGAGAGCCATAAGGATTATTAAGTTCAAATTCAAAAATTGTTTGATGTTTGATATCTCTCCATCGTTCATTACAGAAATTCCCAGTGCAGAAAGGCTGGCTAGCCTGAAAGCAGATAATGCATTCAGTCATTTTACATGTATTCGTTTAGCAGCAATCAAATTCATAAAGCATTCACGTGTCCCTTGTCTAGCAAACATCAAAGATCCAGTGGTGTTCCATTAGCTTTGTAGCTGATGTTCATAACAAATGAATCTACTGGATAAATGAAGACAGAATGGGAACATTCATTGTTGCAGCTTCCTTTTTTATGCTGTTTTAAAATGTAGTCGTTAACTGTTATCTCTTTGCCATCCCACTTATGGAAGGCATTCCTGTGTGTGCACAGTGGAGATAATGGACATGAAAAGATTGTTTTCATGAACGGTTTCATTTTGGCAGTCTTACTTGCTTTTGCAGATGTGCTGCTACTACCTCCATCCTCTGTCTCTCCTCACTCTGAAATAACCCTGAAATTAAACCTCCAGCTTCTCCTGGTGGTTAACATCAGAAATCACACAAAGGGAGGAATTATGTTGATACTCTACTTTATAGATCGTCATGTAAACTAAACTTTAATGAGCAGTATATAAACTATAATAGGCACATTTCTGAGTGATGTGCAAGACTTGAGACTAGCACTGTGTAGAAGAGTTTTTTTTCCAGGGACAATGGTCAAAATTTATTTTGTTTAGTAACTGTACAAAAAATTATACATAAATATTATACCACAGAACGCCTAATTTATCAATTAGAATATCTAAATACATTTTGTTCAAAATTGTATCATATTTCTGTAATATGCAAAGTTTTCCAGAGAGCTGAATATTAAAGGGATAGTTCACCCAAAAATGAAATTTCGTTATAATTTTTTTTCTACCCTCAGTTTGTTCCAGACCTGTATGAGTTTCTTTCTTCTGCTGAACACAGAGGACGTTTTGAAGACTGGTCTCTGGTCTCTGGTCCCCATTGACTCTGAAGAAAGAAATTATACAGGTTTGGAACTTGGGGTGTGTAAATGGTGACAGAATTTTCATTTTGGGGTCAACTATTCCTTAAATGTCTAAATATTGTCTATGGAAATCTTTAAATGTATAAAGGTTTGTGTGATGGTAAAGGGTTAGGGATAGAAAAAAGGTTTCATTAGTTAATGCATTAACTAGAATAAAAAATGAAATTGTTAAAGTTAATTAAAAATACAACTGTTCATTGTTAGTAAATGCAGTGCAATCGGATTGTAAAGTGTTACCCAAAATATAATTAGGTGAGAAAGCCGAGAGAGTTTTGGTGTTCAAATCCCAAGAGCCATGTTTCTGTCGCAGTTTTTAACTGACAGGGTAAAGCTACTTAGAGAAAATTAGTTTCTAATTTTAGTTTCTCTCTCTCTCTCTCTCTGTGTGTGTGTGTGTGTGTGTGTGTGTGTCCTTTTCTCCTGTGGAGATCCACATATTAAAGTGCTCTCCCAATGCAAACACACATGCACACTAATTAACCCTTTACTATGCTTTCAAAGCCCATAGTCCATATTGTACACTGCAGAAGATGATGTTTCAAATGATAATGTTTTAGGACCCAAATAGTTTGTTAACATTTGTTTTCCCTCTCTCATTTTCTCGTTCTTTATCTCTCAGACTTTACAAGACCTGGAGGGTGTCTCTCTGTGTCCTTTTCTCCTGTGGAGATCCACATATTAAAGTGCTCTCCCAATGCAAACACACATGCACACTAATTAACCCTTTACTATGCTTTCAAAGCCCATAGTCCATATTGTACACTGCAGAAGATGATGTTTCAAATGATAATGTTTTAGGACCCAAATAGTTTGTTAACATTTGTTTTCCCTCTCTCATTTTCTCGTTCTTTATCTCTCAGACTTTACAAGACCTGGAGGGTGTCTCTCTCTACACAATCTCTCCCAGCAGCCCTTGCTCTCCTACTGTCACACCTTTGGCCACCCAACACCACCTGCAGTTACTCCAACAACAGCTGCTACAGCAGCAACAGCAAACACAGATCGCTGTAGCACAGGTAAGACGTTTTTTCTACCCTTTTCTAGCTCTAGGAGGCGCTACAGCTCTATGGAACATGCAGCAGTTGATCTCATATTTTCAGGCTGTTTCACAATCATCTGCTCTCCACATAGAGTACAGATCTATTCACCTACTCCAGCAATTTCAGAGGCACATTTCCTTTATAAGCCTATTAATTTCTCTCTGTTGAAATTATTTCTAATAGCCATTGTTAAAAAGCACTCACATACCCTATACGCCCAAATCATTCTCCATAACCATGAGGAAGCAAAGATAAATATAGAGGAGACGGAACAAGATGCTGATAGAGGCAATCATCTCCATGCATTTGCCTGTTCATATATTGAGTCATTTTTATCATTCTATCTCTGACTAATGATATTAGTTCTCATTTGGGATACTGTATAGGGTTCAGATGCTGTTATGGTTATAATGTCCTGTCAGAGAGAGAGGAAGCTGATGTGCTCTCAGCTCTGATTCAGCACAGTCATGCTACTGCATAGCAATAGCTTGGATAATGATATTGACGTACAATCACCACCCGCCCAGAGGAAAATTTTGTTGCTCTGAGATTGCTCTTTCATATCTCAGGAGATTTAGTGTTTAGCTTCTTTTGGGTGTTAACCTTGTCTCAGATGTTTCTCCTAAAATTCTTTAGAGGATTTCTTAACAAACGAGACAATATAGCGGAGTTTATAATTAAACATTTAAATTTTATTGCATCATTTATTTGTTTGTTTGTTTACTGGCAAATCTGAGCACAGTTTTTAATATTGTTGAGATCTCTTTAAAAGTCTAGAGGACTGGTTCTCTACCAGGGGGCCTCAGCACACTTGCAATAATAAACCATGAACCAATAATAAACCATGAAGAACATTCAGTTTTTGGGATTATGTAATTTAATTATTTTAATTTTGCCAGTCCTAGTTTAAGTAATTAAAAGAGTTTGAAAATAAGCAGCTATGTCAATAATTATTTTAATATAATTATTTTATACTAGTTTAGAAATGTCTTTTGTTGACCTTTAAATATTGTCATTGACAATAGGGGGCCTTAGAGACAAAAAGGTGGAAAACCACTGCTCCAGAGGAGATTACTGGGCTGTTTTTCTCACAATATGTTTCTGTTTGCTCTCCATTTATCTCTGTGCTATCTAGGAGAAGCAACTATTAAAGATATATTAAAGAGATGTTGTTTTCTTTGCTTTGGGCTGAATTTCCCAAACAGTTGCACAAATGATGAAGACAACAAAATAAAGCTACTACTGGAAGCCTAATAGAATAATAAATTAAAAGCTTGATTACTGTCATTGCTACTGATACACTAAAAACACAGGTTAGTAGTTGGAGAATCAACTCTATACGACTGGGATTACCTAAACTAAGAGTCGCTTCACTCACTATAATCCTCAACTCATATCCTACCTGCAAGTTATGATATATTTCAGTACGACTGGCATGATTCCCTAGTCTTGACTGATTGTGTTTCTGCTGTAGGTGCAGCTCCTGAAGGATCAGCTGGCCGCAGAGACGGCTGCCCGCATGGAGGCACAGGCCAGAACTCACCAGCTGCTGCTGCAGAACCGAGACTTACTGCAACATACTGCCCTGCTGGTGAAACACCTCAGCCAACTGGAGATCAGAGTCAGTGGAGCCACACAGAGTAAGACACACATGTGCAAACACAACACTACCCATAATCCTGAAGGGAGCTCCACCAATTGGAGAAGTCACTCCCATAAAACATCACAAGTTATTTAATGAAATTAGTCTCTCTACACTCTAAAACAAATTAAATATTTGAATATTTTGCAGTAAACTTAAAATATAATGTATTTTAAATTGATAATCAACATAATTCATAGATTAATATTGTACCATTATTTATGATTTGGTTATTGTCAGTGCTTCATGAGATGAGTATTTCATTCTGTCAATTACACTACCGTTCAAAAGTCTGGGGTCAGTAAGATTTATTTTTGAAGAAATTAAAACCTTTAATTCAGCTAGGACATATTAAATTAATGTGACAGTAAATATTTATTGCTGTTTATTTATTGCTGCTTAAAATGTAGCGTTGCCATTACAGAAAAAAAACATTTAAAAATATATTAAATTCTTTTAAATCAATCTTTCCCAATATTGCTGTTGTTACTATATTTTTTATTTTAATGTATTTGTGCACTTTTTAATATTAACAAGAATTTTAAGCACGTCTTTTTTTCCTGTGTTTTTGTGATTTCTGAAAATACCTTTTTTGTTTTTAGACAAACATTATGTTGCTGTGATTCATCTCTTAGCTACTTCGTTTGGTTCATAGCTAAGAACTTTTTGTAAGATATTTCTACAAAGGAAATGAATGGGAAAAATACTGGCTGCTGAAAAAGTGGGTGGTCACTGTTAAGCTCTATTACAGTCATAAACACACACACATTTGGCAGGCTGGGATGTTATTGAGTTGGTTGGTGTACACTAATCTATTTCAGAGTTTAGTGCAGGAGTTTATTGGGTTTGATTCATCAGCACTGGGCTCCATGCCGACTTTCACTTTCAGAGATTGTGTGTGTTGAGTATGGGTTACCACACTTGGCAACAAAAATGGCAGAACACTTGCAACTTCTTCGTTATTCTTGATCTCTGTCAGGACTTCCTAAATGAAGGTCCTGGTACCTAGAAAGAGGTGTTGCACTTATCCAAAAGTACAAAGAACTTTTCAAAGGCCGAAGAACAAATGCAGTTCATTATTATAAATGCAGACTGTCAGAGCACCAAAATCTGTTTCCAGGTCCCCGCAAAAGTACTGTGGTTGAAGGACTTGTCGGATCACCAAAAATATCAGATCTCAGTTTTGTTCCAAGTTATCTTTTTTCACCGATACAGTAATTTCACTTTTTAACATTCTGCTTCTATGTCTGCAAGAACTTTGCAGCTGAAAGACATGTCGGATTGTCATCACGATCTAGATCAGATTGCAATTTTTCAAAGATCAGTTCTCATCAGCAGCATTTGTAAATGTACGTTTTTCCATTTCTCATGAAGGGGAGTTGACTGGGCAGAAGATTTCAAAAGTCCAAAATCAGGGCCACCTTATATATA
>NW_015542476.1:388857-389988 GCF_001515605.1 Sinocyclocheilus anshuiensis
ATATATATATATCCTAACTGAATAAAGGATTAATTTCTTTAAAAAAACAACAACAGTTGTTGTTTTTTTTAAAGAAATTAATACTTTATTCAGTTAGGATGAATTAACTGATCAAAAGTGACTAGTAAAGAATTTTACATTGTTACAAAAAAATCTATTTCAAATAAATGATTTTCATCTTTCTATTCTTTTCTGTCACAGCACAGCTGTTTTCAACATTAATTATAATAATAATGTTTATTGAGCACAAAACCAGCATATTCAAATGATTTTTGAAGGATCATGTGACACTGAAGACTCGAGTAATGTCTGCTGAACATTCAGCTTTACCATCACAGGAATTAAGGAAATATATTGCAATATAAAAACAGATATTTTAAATTGTAAAAATCGTATAAAATAATGTTTTTACTGTATATTTGATTAAATAAATGCTGTCTTGGTGAGCATGATTTTAAAAACCTAAAAACTCCCAAACTTTTCAACTGAAGTATAAAAAAAAGAATAAAAAGAATGTGACAAAAAAAAAGAGATAAGTGCAGAAAGGCAATGTTAGAGCACTGTTGATTGTGTTGAAAGTTTTCTTTTTCTTAGTCGATCAAGTTGCTCCTTTCCAATCTGTAATTTAAACATACTGAAATTTGAGCTGCAACATCTGGACAAAATAATCACAGTGTGTGGAACGGAGTAGAGCAGCACCAAAACAAACCCAGAATTACAAAGGAACTACTAAACGTTTCAGCCATTATGGGTCTCAGACTCTCCAAAATGTTGAAAACGATTGAGCAGATGTTTATTTTTGTTAGGATTTGACTTCTTTACCACATTTGGCTGGTGTTTGGTGTTTGAAACTAGTTCACATAATCCCACCTCCTCTCTGACTTCCTTCTTTCCTCTCTCTTCCCTCTTCTCACTCCATACACAGACAGCAGACCTGTCGGAATGGATATTGGTTGTGAGCAATGTAAACAAATCTAATGAAAGTGTATTAGAAGGCAGAGAGCAATCTTTCCACATTGACTTTTGGCTGGCAAGTTTCCTTGAATAGTAATGGAAAATTTTGACCTTTGTCCGGTACTGCACATTCATCGCTCTGTGTGTGTGTGTGTGTGTGTGTGTGTGTGGGTGTGT
>NW_015542476.1:390318-394793 GCF_001515605.1 Sinocyclocheilus anshuiensis
CCAACGGTAGACAGTTGCTGAGCTTAGCAGCACACACCTACACCCATTCCTTCTCTAACACTTCTTAGAGACGTTTTCTTGCTTTGATTGGTTAGTTGTTTGTCATAGATTGCTCATTTTTTTCTGTAACAAAAAGAGTGAAAGCATGTAAATATGTGTTTTTGTGATTGTATGCATATATGCTTGCTTCTCAATCTGCTTGTGTGTCTGTAAATGTATTCAAGAGTATGTGTGCGTGTGTCTGGGAGAGTGATTTATTTTACAGTTATCGTGGATAGCTGCAGTCTCTCACACACAGAAAACATTCATTTTCACACTTTATTAGAGCAATTTAGAGCTTACAGAAAACCTCACACTTGTGTACACACACACACACACACACACACAAGTAAAAACACACTTACTGATTTATATACACTGACAAAACACTCACGGGTCCAGGGAAAGACTCAAAAATATGCACACAGTCACTGTAACGCATTCACATTATGAACAATTTGCTGTGAAAATGCATACCAGGGCAGTCCTTCCCTTTTTTTTTTTTTATTGAATTAGCATGTATTGTTTTTAGTATGCACTATAAGTGTATTTTGGTTAAGAGGAAAGTTCAGGATTAGTTCTGATTTTGTAGCCAAAAGTATAAATCCAGCCCAGCACTGAGCCCAACTGCATTTTATTAAGGGAAAATTAAAACAAAACAATATATAACAAGACCTCTGATTAGTCTTGACTTGAAAGACAATTCTCAAAACACTTACCAAAAACAGCTCGGGTACAGACAGGCTACACTAGACAAGGGCTGCACACGATTTAGACAAATGAACTAGCAAGGCACAGGTGGATATAATCAGGGCATGTGCAGGAAATACTTGTGGCTGTATTCAGAATGAAATGTTAATTTACTGATTATTGCATATTATGCAGTATAAAAAAACAAACCTTTCAACGTAGAATGCTACATCATTGTCAAATGATGTCACTATGACCAAATTGACCTGGAATTCATTGTCTATATTCTGGTTAACTCTTTACTTTGCTCCTTCTAATATCTCCCAGAATTACCTTTTATTTGTACATGCAGCTAAACAGTAAACAAATATTCAATTAAGGTAGATATTCACAATAAGGTGTTTACATGACCCAAAATTAATGCAGATATATGCTAGGTGTCTGTGATTTTGTCTCCGATTTCTAAACTAAAATTTTGTCTAAATCTAGTCATGGCTGGCTTCAATCAGGTTAATGCTGGTTAATGTCTATCTTTCATAGATATTAGTGCAAACCAGTTCATTGGGGTAAGTATGATTTTATTATTAAGAAATTAATACGTTTATTCAGCAAAGACACATTACATTGATCAAAAGTGACAGTAAAGACATTTACAGTATGTTACAAAAGATTTTTTTATTTTTTTTTATTTCAAATAAATGCTGTTTTTTTTTTGTTTGTTTTTTGTTTTTAGCTTTCTATTATTCAAGAATCCTGAAAAAAACATTGATAATAAAAATAAGTGTCTCTTGAGCAGTAAATCAGCATATTACAATGATTTTTTGAAGGATTATGTGACTCTGAAGACTGGAAATTCAGCTTTGCCATCACAGAAATAAATTACATTATAATATATAATATATTACCATAGGGGAAAAAAACGTTATTTTCAATTGTAATAATATTTCAATGTAACATTTAAACATATATTAAAAAATATTAAAAACTTTTGAACAGTAGTATATTATATATGCTGTAGAGAGAGAGGTGAATTGTACTGTTATTGTTATATTTGTACTGTAGCGTGGCATTTCATAATTTCATTTAACTTTCTGAACAATATGCAGTCTACGTATGAGTTATTTTTACAGTATACTTAAAAACTCTGCAGCATCACAGTCACAAATAATGAGGAAGAAGAGCCACAATGTAGAAACTGTCAGACAGGACTTCAGCATGTCATGTCGTATGTGTGTGTGTGTGTGTGTGTGTGTGTGTGTGTGTGTGTGCGCGCGCTGGGGCTCAGTGTGTGTCCATCAGTGACTCCTCACTATGACTGTGGTTTTATGCACCTGCCCATCATTTCTTCATTTATCTGTCACTCCTGGTGTTAATGCCAGTGTGAACTCTACTTGAGATGGAAACTGTCCATCCCTCCTATGCCAGTTATGAGTGCCATTTCTTTCTTTATTGCTTTGAAACTCTTTGTGTCTTGCTCCCCTCTGTTTGTGTCTGTGCTCTTCTTTTATCCCTCTCTACATGCGCTGTTGCTTATTTATTATCTGCCTGTCCAGAAACTCTCTCCGCTGATGTAAGATGAATTCAGCACTGCGGGTCACTGCACACAAAGACAGTTTTTATGGCCTCAGAATCGTGCGATCTTGAGCTTGTTTTTGCGTCTGTGCGTGTTTGTGTTAATGTGAGAGGGATGAATCCATGGACAGATTTAAATCATGGATTAGTCTATCTGCTGTTGTATTGATCTTCCATAATCTCCACTTGCTGCTTGATTACTGCTGCTCAGACTGATCACAAGTGTCTCTGTGTGGGTGTTTAATTAAAGTTGGAATACAGTACATGACTTTTGCCAAGATTTTTGTCCCAATTATCAGTTTACATGCATCAACACTAGTTGCCGAACGTCAGTCAGCAGTCTTTGTGTTTATATATTTAGCAGAAAATTGCATAGTGTATGATGGGCACGGATTCCAATTTTTTTGTTTTAGACTGTGATTCCATCCCATAATGTTTTCTTTTGTTATGCGTCTTAACGAGGCACATGTTTCTGTGCGAGTTTGTAATGATTTGGAAGTCTGGTAGTGTGTGATCCTCATTCGTTTAGTGTATGATCCTCTGCTTTTCCTCTTACCATTTACACAGTCTGCAAGTGTACGATGCTTAGAGTTTTCAAATTTGTTCATGTAGTGTATTCCAGCCTTTATGTAAACTTTAGGGGCAAAATTGTACACAAAAGTGAGCTAAATATGACAAAGGCTCCCTTTAGTGATGTTTGGGGTCATTTTGGTCTTCAGCTGAAAAAATTATTCATAAGTAAACAAATAATGTATGTTTTTAATTCTCAAATGCAAAACAAAAGAAAACGACTTAATAAACATACTAAATAATGTCTATGAAAATGTGAAAATACAAAAAGATGATGTGAGAATTAATTTATGGGCTGTGGGATAGATTAAATCAGCTTAGTATAAAAACAATAGAAGTCAGTGGAAAGTGCATTTGGCAGGATTATACAATGATAGTAATTGCAGTGTTGCAGTGGGAGTCAGATCGGATGATTTTCTAGATGGTTTTCTCAGGCGTTTAGGTGAAGAGGTTTGTGTGAGTGCGAGACTGAAAGGGAGAGAGACTTATTTTTGTTTTTCTCTGCTCAGGTGCACATGTGAGGAGCCTCCCCTTCTGATTATCCACTTCCTCCTGTAACTGCCTTCCTCTCTAAGCTTCTAACCCTCTCTGATGCTCTCTCTCCATCTCATGCCCTCACCTGACCTATCTTTGTCTGAAATCGCTGATTTCTGTTTCCTCTCCACTCCTCTCCTCTCTTCTACACTAGGGATATGCCGGTATCAAATTTTCATGTTGCGATTAATTGCTGATGAATAATAATAATAATAATAATAATAATATTTCTGCAGTTTAGCGCCATCTGCTGTCAGAGAGTGAAAGTGTGCTTTCATCCAGAGCGTCTCTCGCATGTTCCGCCATGTGCTTCTCCGCGCTTGTTTACATCAGAGTGCGCATGCTCTTTCACGCAGCATACAGCGGTGTTGTGCATTTTGACCAGTTGATGGAAAAAGTAATCTTAAAATGCATTCAAAACTCAGAATGATTTGTAATATATAATTATTCACGGTATTTAGAAGTGCCCACGATAACAATATCGTGCATATTCATTACCGTGATATATCGCATTACTGAATACCGGCACAAGTCTATTCTACACTTTACCAACCTCCTGTGAGTATAACTGTAATTGTAATTTCTTTAATTACACTGGCATGCTGAATGAATGATGAATGATGATTACAGTGGTGTGTGTGTGTGTTTGCTCAGATGTCCAGAATGATGGATTTACTCTGTGTGTTTGTGTGCTTGTGTGGTCAGGTTTTACCTACATTGTGCTAAAGCTGAAATCACCTTGTGAGGCTTCTACAAGAAAAACATAAGGGATGCACTGAAATGAAAATACTTTATTTTATTTTATGCCTGATATTAAAATTCTGTACCATTTTCCTATATGATTCTATACTATTTAAATACATATAAATAAAATGTTTAACTGGGTTATTCATGTTTTATTAATCACTTTAACACTCACCTAAAGTGAGTGCAAACACACAAAATAAACTTTACTTAATAAATCTACTTTGCTAATGAGAGTGTATGAATGTGTGTGTGTATGTGTGTGTGTGTGTGTATATATATATATGTATGTATGTATGTATGTATATATATATATATATATATAT
>NW_015542476.1:395042-397435 GCF_001515605.1 Sinocyclocheilus anshuiensis
TATGTATGTATATATATATGTATGTATGTATATATACAGTATATATACATTTTACATTTAGAATGGGGGAATGAGCATGAACAATTAAGTATTATTTATAATAATAACAAAAATATAATTAATGCAATTAAAATATCTCTAATATTGACTGATGTGGTACCAATATACAGTATGGTGCATCTCTAAAAAAGGCTGTTCCATATTACAAACCGTCTTAATGAAAATCGAAAAAAAATAATTAGGTTTAGAAGTAGGGAGTGGAAAACCGTATAAAAACTTCTGTTGTTTTTATACTGTCTTTTCATTCTAAACATAATTATGGAAAAGTGTTCACCATGATAGAAAAACAAAACTTGTTTTGTGTGTGTGTGTGTGTGTGTGTGTGTGTGTGTGTGTGTGTTTTAGCTTTCATTTTATGCAAAAGTGCAGCATGTGTGTGTGTGTGTGTGTGTGTGTGTGTGTGTGTGTGGTACTGTATGCTATGTTAGGGCTTATATGTATCAGTATCATGTAGTACACTGGCATACACTCTCATTAGCAAAGTGGATTTATTAAGTAAAGTTTATTGTTTGTGCTCTCTTGCTGTTGAATGTCAACAGGGCTTAATACTTTATTAAATACTTTATTATGCACATATATGGACTTCACTCACACTAAATTCCCCTTCAAAAATAAAAATACATACACACACATTACCATGATCAGGAGCAAGTCTAATGCTCACCCTCAGGGAGCTTTTAATATTTCATCTGATGAGTACAATATATCAGCATCAGCTCCCATCTACAGCTCCTGTGCCTCCGCAATGGCTTAACAAGTGCAACATTGAATGATGAGATTTTGTATTATGAGAAGTAAATTAAGCTCATTCTTTATTGATGCTATGGCATTTTACCCAAGACTTAAGGTTATATTATTAGACTTATTAAATGGCTGGTGCAACATTTCATCGCAAGAGCTCCACTGCTATTCAAGATATCACTCCAGTGAGGGCTTTTCACATTTACAAAAATACACATATATAACAGTACATGTACACTGAAAATCATTGCAATGCTAGGCAGGAGAGGCGTATATTATGGAAAAATATAGAAAATTAAATTACTGAGATTTGCACACCCACAGGAGATGAGTTAATATAAGATCCCCTGAGGGATCGAGGGGACGGCAGGAGGCAGAGTGCTCTCTGGAAAGATGTGGAGGAGGAGATGTGACAGCGTTTGGTCGGGGGCCAGACAGAATTGCTGATGTGATCCTATGCTAATTGGAGGAAAGAAAGAAAATGGAAAAAATAAATAAATAAAATGTTTAAACTTGCAGCCAAAGTCCAAGATCAAAAGGCTGTAGCTTTGTATGTGAAGTTACACTGAATGTGTTGGATTGTATGCGTATTTATTAGTGTATCACTGTAGTATTGTTCATATAGGATTAGGGATTTGACCAAACACCTAACCCTGTTTGGATGATTCAGAAAAAAAGTGTATCATTACTCAGTCTAAGAGATCAGACTTAAAATTTTGATAAAACAGACAAAAAATATAGACATATATAGACCCATAGACTTACAATAAAGGTAGCTCTTAAGTCGTGTCTAGAGAGCAGAACATCATAGAGAGTCGGGGGTGGGCTCTTTTAACTTGAAACAATAACCAATCACTGACAAGCCACTTAGCAACTGCATAGCAACACATGAAAAACCACTCCATCCATCTTAGAAACTGCATAGCAACACCCTGACAACCATCCACGAGCATTGTGGCAACTTTTATGCAGGCAGAAAATTTATACATCTACCTTAAGTAGCCTGCTATGTAGTATGAGTTTAATGTATTTATTTACATTTTTGTGCACAATGTAGCTTGTCTTTGCATACATTGAATGTGTATGAGTGAGGGAAAGAGACAGACCGAGAGACTTATGTTGTGCTTTCTCTGTTTCGTCTTAAAGAATTGTGTATGAGCTCTTTTTGATGAATCAGCACTGTGCACCACACAAGCCTGTCTCCCTGCTGTGATTTCCCTACAGTTCTGACACAATGTCCTGACCAGACACGCCATGATAAGTGATAAAATGCTTTCTTCCATGTATCAACTGCTAATTATCTGCAATCATGACAATCAATGGAATATTTTAACTGGGATCTATTTCTACAGCGATGTGCTATGTGGGCCCCACCCAATGAAATGTCATTGGTCATGGTCACATATCCACATAACTGTACATTTAATCATTAAATACTTTCTTATTGGCTGTAGGTGTGTCATGTTGTATAGCAGTAGTGGTGGGGAGTTTGATTCATCCCTGTGATTTGAATTTTTTTTCACTAAAAAGATTAGGTCACTTATTTTTCATTGAAGTCTCTTGGTAATAAGTAACTGAAACATTAACTTAGC
>NW_015542476.1:397946-398232 GCF_001515605.1 Sinocyclocheilus anshuiensis
ATAATTTATTATTATTTGCAGGCCTACAAAATTAGTAAAAGACTCCAGAAAGCATAAATTTAAGCATCATAAATGTTTTCCCCACAAATGACAAGCAGATCTATCATATTTATTTTATATTGTCCTCTACCTTCTGTTCATGATATTTATCAAGTTATAAAAAAAAAAATAAAAAAAAAATGTGTGTATATACTTTTTTATAGTAACTTGTAGTGTAGCTAGCTACTTTTTCAGAAGGGTAGCTTGAATGTAGCTTAACTACTTTAATTTACGAGTAGATTGTGTC
>NW_015542476.1:402550-427978 GCF_001515605.1 Sinocyclocheilus anshuiensis
TTTATATTGTCCTCTCCCTTCTGTTCATGATATTTATCAAGTTATAAAAAAAAAAATAAAAAAAAAATGTGTGTATATATATATATATATATATATATATATATAATATTATTATCCTTTTAGTTTTAATAACAACCTTAGATTACATTTAATCAGTGTTATTTTAGTATTAGTTATATATTATTTAATAATATTTTGAATTAGCATTTAATTTTTATGCCTTCAGTTTTTGTTTTAATTTTAATGATTTTGTTATGTGCTTTTGTAATTTACACATTTCCATTTAGCTTTATTTTTATAAACATTTAAAAAAAAAATGTAATTTTTTTTAAGTTCAAATTTCATCTAATATTTATATTTCAGTTGTATTTTAATCAATAAAAGCTATTTTAATAGTTTTAGTTAACAATAACAACACTGCTTTTAATAATTTCCTACTTTTTTGCCCCTTCTTTTCTTGGTGTGAATAACACTGACTCACATGGAGAACTGAACTAGCAACACGCCCCCGACATTCAGTCAGGAAGCAGACTGAAAATTATTATTTCATGTAAAATTGTTCAAAACACAAATTTTTTTACAAATCAGACTGCTGCATTGTGCCTGGTTAGGACAGCTGTCCTGTAGCACTTTCATGTTATGTAATGTTATTCGTTGTCAATATTTTTATACAATATTTTTACCCAGACGAGCCCACTGACTGACAAAATTTGTTTCCTTTTTTGTCTGTAGGTATAAACAAACCATCCCTAAACTGGACCCTCCTCCTCAGCCCCTGAACCGCAAGCGTTCAAACAGGACACTTTCTCAGGGTGTCGAAGCAGAGTCAAGATCTTCAGCTGTAGCCGCACCTGTCAATGGAAACGTACTCACAAATGTGAGTGGTAGCTCCTCGTTTCCTGACATGACTCTATGCTCCGTTTCACCTGGGGATTTTTATTCTCACACCAACGGCAACAGTGTGTCATGTTCAGCCAGTGATGATTCTGGCGTGCGCTCGGATGACAAATCCCTTATATCCCCCCAATCCAGAGACGACCCCTCTGATGACCAGAGCTCTGCGTTCATCTCCACTTCCAGTACTTGCAGCAGCTTACCAGAGGATCATCCAGCTGTGGATGGTGTGACCCCACTGCATTCTACCACACCGCTGGGATATGAGCAAACCATCCCGTTCTCTTCGCCTGTCAATGACACCTGCCTTCATATAAGCCTAAGCGAAGATGAGTTTCTGGAGGACGGCACCTATAATGTCGCCACCCCATGCAGGAGTTAGAATCCCTTGTAAAATACATGGGGAATCACAATAATAACAACTAAACAATGTTGAGAATCTCCAAAGAACAAAAACATAATGAAGAAAGGAGGCATATTTGACAAATGAACTGTGTGATATTAGCCACACGCTTACACTGTTATTTTGCATATAATGTCACACAGGTTTTTTCGCATCTTTCTTTATCTGCAATGCCCTCAAATTATTTTATCTATAAAATTTGCTGAAAGAATATTTAGTATGATACAGAGTAGACTACTATCGTCATATGGATAGTGTATTTTTTTAGATTGAAAATTAATAGTTATTTTTAGCAATGAATGAAGTGCATTGGCTCCTACTAAGCTAAATAGAAACTGATTTTGTTAGTGCTGCTGATGCGTGTTTTTTATATAATAAGTTTAGTCCAATTGTTTTTTATTAGCGCAAATTGATTTGTATATTGTTTCAATGTTATTTATGTAGCAAAGGAACAGAAGTATGTTAGCATAAGAGTTAGCATCACATGACTGGTGAGAAATATTTGAGGAACATATAGAAATATGAAGAAATTGAGGAGGGAAAAAAAAACTTTCTTGCAGAAATTCACAAACTGTGCACATTTTGTTTCATACGATAAAGCTATGTGACTAAGTATGGCAGCTTGAATGGATAGATAAATGCAGACAAAAAAGGGACTTGATTATGTCAAGACATCTTGAAGGGCTGAACCTCTCTGATTTTAACGCTTCACCAATCAAGGTAAAATGAGGGAAGATAATTATCACCTTTTCCAGGTGAAAAGGCTGCAAAGAAAAAAAAAACCGAGAGGGAAAGTAGAGGTGTTGCATTAGCAATAAATGCAATCATTTTCACATCCTGTGAATGTGTACTCACTACACAGATCTCACTGCAGTGTCACACTGTTGTCCTTATGATCCCTTCTTCAAATAAACCACCAGATTATCTACTTAGGAACTTAATAACAAAATTGAGCGTTCACAGTAAAACAAGTCCAAGTGTTTCCGATCATTCCTACCTGTCTGAGTCAGTTCAACTCTCAATGCTTTTTTTTAATATTGAAACAGTATCTCATCTAATTCAAACACACAGTAGAAGTATTATACATATATATTGTCTACACATCATGGTCAGCTTTATTTTAAACAGACTGGAACACTCAAGACTTCTATGACCTAAAACTGTGAAATAAGTGTGCCAGTTAATGAAAAACTATTTTTTTTTTATGGTTTTGTATTGAGACCTTTTTTGGATCACACAAAAGAATAATGTAAAGAGGCAGATTAGAGGAGGGTTGGACAGAAGGAAGAACAGGAGGGATTTATGTCATTATGAAAGCAATGGTGTGAGCAGGTGCTCTTTGCTGATATGGGTTAGCATGACACTTCGAGAAGGGAAGGAAAGGAGAAAGGGAAAAGATGGAAGTAGAGGAAGGAGATAGAAAAGAGAAAATAAATGGTGTTTTACATGTATCGTTAAAAAAGCAGCACTTATGGCAATAAAAGTGTTGAATTAATAACAAATTTTGTTTTTGGACTAAAATGTAAAATATTTATTTATTTATCATTCTTTATTTATTCATTCATTTATTATGACTTATTTATTTATCATTCTGAAACCAGTTCAGTTTTTTCCCAAATTATGTAAAATATTTTCCACAGACCAAAAATGTACTGATCTGAGAATTCAAATATTTAATATTACTAAATTATTCTATGCAAGGGCTATGCAAGGTCCTTCAGCATGTCATTTAACCCTTTCCTCTCTGGCGTATTGATATCAAAAACAACTTCAGAAGAAGTTTTATCTTGATGCATAGTTTATGATAGCTGATTGAGTATTTTTTATAAAACAAAGGTAATTAAAAGTACAGACACACCTAAACATGCCCTTCAGTGGGTCGGTGCAGGTTAAGAGGTTAAGTAGTGCAAAGTAAAATAATCATGCAAGCTTATATTTTTAATGGCTAAAAGACTCCTCACTGACAGCAGGTTTTTCATCTTAGCAGTATTCATCTTTCTTTAACAATGTGATATTTTGGTCATTAAATCTTCTCACATTCGTGTTTTATAACAGTTGGCCTTTTTCTTACTCTCTCTAACAATCTGGCCCTCCTGACAAATGGCTAATTTATGAGCTCAAGGGGGAGAATTCAAGACGCCATCGATTTTTGATAGTCCAGAACTGGTCAAGTATTTGAATACTACCAGCTTCCACCATTTTACTCTTTTAGAGAAAACAACATGATCTTATAGACTTAATACATACTGTCGTGCTCAGAAATGAAAAATCACAGTATAAAATCTGTCTTCTGGTAGCCTGTGGGACTCTCCCTGCTTCCCACTCCACTTACAGCAGAGAGGAAATCCCTTTTCTGCAGGTTACTCATTTCACAAAGGACATGGGATATTCCTCCTACTTCATCCTCCTTGAGAGAGGAAGAGCGCAGAGGGGGATGGTAATAAAGGCTAAATGGAGAGGGAGACTCTTCAGTCTAATCGATTTTTAGGCACATGTGAGCCTCTCAGTATTAGTGCAATTCTGGACCCTTGACTGCTGCACTAAAGATACTCACCATACTCTCACTAAACCAGGAATACACACATACCTGCAATAGATTTAGATACATAAGAATAAGAGAAAGAGACAAAAAGAAAAAATAGATGCACTAGGATATTTCCTGAAAGACAGAATATTTTTTAAAATAAGTATTAATATTGTATTTATTATTTAATCTTTGATATAGATTAATTTGACAATTATTCTTAAAATTAATTTCTCTTAATTAATTATAAAATAATTAATAATAAAATTATAAATAAAAATAATTTTTACAATACCTGAGAATATATGATGTTTTATTAACAAGGTTCGGGAGGAGCTCGTCAGATACTTAGCCTAATTAACACATGTGGAGCACACTCATTTTAATCAACACCATGGTATAAATACAGCTGACTTACCTATATCCTTTGATGGTTTATCAGCATTTGGTTTGCATGTTTTGCCATTATATCAGCTTCTCAGCTATACTCAGCTTCTCCCATCTAAATGACGAGACGGTCTCCGGCCAATCTGCCGGCCCCAGGATCGCTCCTTCTCTGCCAGACACCGAGCTCCAGGCTTCACCGCGGCTGCTGCTCTCTGCTCGACCAGCCACACACTCCACGATGCCGAGGCTTAACCTCGCCTCTGCCGGTGTCACTTCCAATTTTTTCCCTGGCATCCTCATCTTTCGGCTGTGCCTACAATTCCTCCAATCGGAAGTGGACCGTATTTAAGCCTGAGGCAAACGCTGATTAATTTCGACGCACCGTCCTCGCGAAGGGTAAACAAAGCGGATCTGTACGATCTAAGTTATTTGTCTCCCAGCAATCAGCCAACTTCGCTCCTAAATCTACTCCAGCAGAGCGGCCAATATTTCGAGCAAAGTTCGCAAAAGGCCCCGAATTCGCCTCGCTCGACACCACCATCGCCCCGCACAAGACCCAGCTCTCCTTAAAGGAACACGCCACTATTTTTGAAAATAGGCTCATTTCCCAACTCCCCTACAGTTAAACAGTTGAGTTTTACCATTTTCGAATCCATTCAGCTGATCTCCGGGTCTGGCGGTAGCACTTTTAGCTGTAGCTTAGCATAGATCATTGAATCTGATTAGACCGTTAGCATCTCGCTCAAAAATGACCAAAGAGTTTTGATATTTTTCCTATTTAAAACTTGACTCTTCTGTAGTTACATCTTGTACTAGGACCGACGGAAAAACTCTAATTCCAGCGTAATAATCAAGGAACTTTGATATTGATATGAACAATGATATTACGCAGCGCCTGAAAATAGTGCCCAGCTAGGTAACTTCCAATAAGCCTATTTTCAGGCGCTGCGTAATATCATTGCGCCAGCTCTTATAGCAGACGCTAGCGCGAGGCCGCTTCTGCTAGCGACGCAGGCCGTGTTATTAATTAATTTTTAGGTTAAGCTGCTAAAAGGCAGGTCGTTTTGTTGCTAAAAGTTGTTAAACGACGTTGTGACAAAAGGATGTTGATGTCATTTTGTAACCATGATGCAAACTGCATAGAATACACAAAGAAATTACTCAGATTTTCTGAATTAATTTTCGCTAGCATTTTTACCTGTATTTTAAACTACACATTTCACATTTCCCATAGCAAACGCTAGCGTGAGGCTGCCTCCGCTAGAAGCGCAGGCTACACAGGTTCTTCAGGACTCCCTTCCCGTGGCCTACAGCTACAGCAGGTGAAGCAAGCACGAGGCTGCCTCCGCTTGCAACACAGGCAAGAGGCCCACACATCTCTGTCTTTTTCCTCCCGCTACTAATAACCCCTTTTTCCTTTTCAGTGGCCTCCAGCTCCCATAGCAGACACTAGTGTGAGGCTGCCTCCGCTCACAACACAGACCAACACATCTCTTTCTTTTCCTACATTTTTTTCTCTTACGCTTCTCTCAGTTTCCCACCTCAAGCCCAAGAGGCCGATAGTAAGCATGAGGCTTCCTCCTCCAACAATTGCGGCCCCTGCTCCTCTCCCTCACAGCTCTCTACTTCATTTAAAGGGGTCATATGATGCGATTTCAAGTTTTACTTTCTCTTTGGAGTGTTACAAGCTCTTGGTGCATAAAGAAGATCTGTAAAGTTGCAAAGACTAAAGTCTCAAATCCAAAGAGATATTCTTTATAAACGTTAAGAGTCAGCCACACCTACCTCAAATGGCTCGTTCTAACACGCCCCCACATATCTAGGTCACTATGTGGAAATATTAGCATAATGCAGCCCAAATGTGCATGCAAAGAAAGAAGGCGTGGTTTCAGGAACAACAGTGTGTTGATGCAGCCATGTCAGGGAGACGCTGTGTTTCAGTGCTAAAGCAAAAGCACTTTATTTGGCCTTCCGGAAGTTGATGCAATTAGGAATCATTGGTTAAGATTTATTTACAACAGAACAGCACAACCCAGATGTTCGAATTTGTGCAACGCATTTTATGGACGACAGTTTTTTGAACCTAGAAGAGTACAAGGCTGGCTGACTCTGTTGCCCTTTCGGGCTTGAACTGATGGTAAAACTAACGACATTATTAACTGTCTTGATATTTACTTTGAAAGCTGACGCTCGCGATTATGGTAAGGCGCGTTACATTTCCATTACATTCATTTGAGTTACATTACAACAGTGCTTGCAGTGTTCGGCCAATCACAATGCACTGGGTCAGCTGGCCAATCAGAGCAGACTGCGCTTGTCAAAGGAGGGGGCTTTGTAGAAAACTAAGCGTTTGAGAGAGGCGGGGCATAGAGGACCTACAATAATGTACAGTATTTTAAAAATAATGTGTTTTTTGAACATTAAAGCATGTCAACATATTCTGTTACACCAAATACACAAAATAATGATCTTTAAAATAGCATCATATGACCCCTTTAAAATCACAATATTCTCTTTTATAGCAACATCACTGCCCGTCCCCCCAAATGCTGTTGCCTTGGGGCCACCGCCAGTGGCTCACAACATTCGAGCACAGACCATGGTAGGTGTGGACATAGACCCCTCATCTAAGGCCGTCACTAACGATTAATTGGGCAACAGAGTTATCGGTTGATTATTCTGATGATTAATCGGACAATTATAATTTATATTTATGGTAGAAAAATAGGCCAAATTAAACAATAGCCTTTAAAAATTACCTGAAATACATACATAATAGCAACAAGGCCATAAAAATTGGTTCAAATAAAGTATCAAAAGCAAGTAACAATATGGTTCTGTTGAACAAAACTTAACATAATGTATTATAAACAATATAATGTACATACACATTATATCAAAAGCCTACAAAGGGCACCAATGGCCCAACAATCGTTTCTACATGTCACTGTGCGATCTAATCCTCATATGGCTAAACAACATTTAATTCAAACGTCCACTTAATCTTGAATATTTTGCCATTTCTTTACGCCAGAAATGCTACAGCAATCGTAAATCCTTGAATGTGGACATCAAAAGCCATTTTTCTGAGTTTTTCATTACGTTTCACTGAAATAATCCATTCAGCTTTTCCCCCATAGGCAGTGTGAATTAAACGAGGGTTCATGATCAGCCCTTTCGATGCCCCGCCTTCTCAGTTTCGCATTAGCCCATTGGAGTGGCTACTAGGAAAATTCTGGGGTAAGAAACGCCTTCTAATCGATCTGTCAGCTCCACATAACTCCCTGTTTTCAAGCATAAACACCTTGATTCCTCTTGACGAATTCCCTCTCAATAGTAGGACATTGATCATGCAATCAATATGATAAAATCACGGGTCTTAACACTTGGCTGGCAAAAGTCGACGTCACCTCAGCTTTCAAAACTATGCCTATCCATCCAGATTCACGGCACTTATTTGGGGTATGTTGGCACAGGAAATTCTATTTTGTTGTGCGCTTAACTTTCAGATGCAAAGCAGCAACAAGATTTCCTGACGTGTTATCAGAAGCAGCTTATTGGATTCACCAAACAATTATGCAAAGTAATCCTCATAGCATCTACCCTTTTAGACAACTCAAATTGTCCGATTCCATGAGTATTGAACTCCCGTCAGATGCTGCAAGAGCCTTCCTGATCGAGTGAATATGTGTTCCTTTAACTACCGGTGATGCTTACCCGTGCGTACCGTGAGTATTGAATTCCTGTCGAACGCCGCAAGAGCCTTCCGGTCAAGCAAATCTTGGCCTTTCAGTCCGACCACCGGCGAAGCTTACCTGTCCAACGCCTCGAGTATTGCACTCCCATTAGATGCTTCGAGAGCCTTCCCAGTTAAAGGGGTCATATGATGCTGCTAAAAAGAACATTATTTTGTGTACGCCTTCTTTCTTTGCGTGAACATTTGTTGGCGTTATGCAAATCTTCCCACATAGTGATGTAGATATGTGGGGGCGTGTTAGAATGAGCCATTTTAGGTAGGCATGGCTGACTCTTAATTTTTTCAACTACTGGCGAGACTTACCCGTCCGATGCCGTGAGTATTGAGCTCCCGGCGGATGCCGGCGAGAGCCTCCTGGCCACACAGCTCTACCTTTCCGTCTTATGTTCGATGAGGCTTACCCGTCTGATGCCGTGAGTATTGAGCTCCCATCAGATGTCGGCGAGAGCCTCCTGGCCAGACATCCTTACCTTTTCCATTTTCTACGATCGGCAAGGTTTACCTTTCTGATGCTGTGAGTATTGAGCTCCCGTCGGATGTCGGCGAGAGCCTCCCGGCCAGACAACCTTTACTTTTCCGTTCGACGGTCGGTGAGGCTTAGCAGTCCGACTCCATGAGTCTTGACCTCCCGCCGAATGCTGTCCGAACCCTCTCAGCTAACCTCACGTCTTTTCCCCCCGCCTGGCAAGGCTTACCCGTTCGATATCCTGAGTCTTGATCCCCCATTGGATGCTGCGAGAGCCCTCCCAGTCGGGTTTTCCTTTTCTCTCTCCCCCATCTGATGCAGTGAGTCTTGATCTCCCGTCAGATGTCGGCGAGAGTACTCCCGGTTGGGCTTCTACACTTGCTACCCACAAGCGAGACTTATCCATCTGATGCCGTGAGTCTTGATCTCCTATCAGATGTCGTGAGAGTCCTCCTTGCCGGTCGGCCCAAAGCCTTTTTAGCTTGCCAAACCGAAAGGACCCACACGTCCGTCGTCCTGAGTCTTGATCTCCAGTCGGAGGCATCATGGGCCCTCTGGGTCAGCCATTTGCCCTCTGCACACTGACCAGCAGGGGCTTGTCAACCAGTAGGTCCCGTACGCCGACACCGTGAGCTGTTCCAGTCGAGGCAACTCGGGCCCTCCTGGTTGGGCTATAAAATGCGCTGCTCCTCCCCCATCTGCCGGTAGGGCTCACCATTCCAAGGCTGTGAGCTGCTCCCATTGAGCATCGGCTCGAGCCCTCCCGACCGGGCGCCCCAAACCACGTAGTCCAATACCAGCCTACCCTTCCAACGCATAAGTCGCTCCCACCGGAGTACGTAGGCTCTTCCGGCCTGCCAACCAGGCGACTTCTCAAACATCAGCCCTCGCCAGATCTCAGTGCTTATTTTGGGGGGGGCCTGTCCGGGGCCCTTAAAAAAAGAGCCTCTACACAAGATAGCCGCCAACCCAGAGTCTCTCTACAAGATGGATGCCGTTCTAGAGTTTTGTCCCGTCATGGCCGCCGTTCCAGAGTCTGGTCCCGTCATGGCCGCTGTTCCAGAGTCTCGTCCCGTCATGGCCACTGTTCCACAGTCTCGTCCCGTCATGGCCGCCGTTCCAGTGTCTCTTCATGTCATGTCGACCATGCCCAGTGCTTCAAGGTCAGTCCCAAGGCATCCGAGACTGGCATCCAGTGTGGAGGATCCAACGCTGGTTTTGGCCAGAGCAGCGGGCATCCCAAGGGCCTCAGCACTGGTCCTCACAGACACTGTTCCCCTGGACTTAGTGCTCCCTGTAATGGCAGTCGCCATTCTATGTGTTTGGGCTACACACACCACCGCAGCTCCTCCCAAGGTGGTGGTTTGCGCTAGAGAACCTCTATGTCCGCTCCAGCTCCTCCAGAGATGGTGGCTTCTGCTGCAGAAGCTGCAGAGGCAGCAGCGTCCGCCTTTGAACTCTCTGCCAGTCCAGCCGCGGCCAAAGAGGCCGCCTGTGAACCCTCTAATTGTCCTGTCACGGCCAAGGAGACTTACTGGGAACTCTCTGATTGTCCTGTCACGGCCAAAGAGGCCGTCTATGAACTCTCTGCCGGTCCTGTTTTGGCCACAGAGGCCGTTGATAACCTCTCTGTGCTTTTTATTCCAGTCCAGCCTGATCCACCGTGGTGGTTCCCTGCTCCATCAGCTACACTCTGGTGGTCATCTGCTCCACTGTGGTGATCTTCGGTCCCATCTGCTCTGCTGTGGTGGCCGTCTGCTCCACCGTGGGGGTCTTCGATCCCATCTGCTCTGCCCTGGTGGTCTTCTGCTCCGCCCTGGCTTCCTGCTCTGCCGGCTCCACCCTGGCACCCTGCTTCGCCGGCTTTGCCTCAGTCCCCAGTTCCCCCACTTCCACATGGACCTGGACCTCCATCCCTCCCCCGTTCCGCCTCCACTCCACCTCCCTCCTGGACTCATTTCTGTTCTCGTTTGGGAGCATCTGGAAGCCGTTCCTTAAGGGGGGGGGCTCTGTCACGATCTACAGCTGGAGTGCCCATGAACTCCACCAGAGGGCACTCCACCCCTAACTCTTGCCACTCTCACAGACTACATTTCCTATAATCCTTTGCCGGACTCATCATCACTGATTGCATTCACCTGTGTCTTGTTACCTCCATCAGTCTCACCCTATTTAAAGCTTGGTATTTCATTCATTCATGGATCAGTATTGTCTAACCTGTAGCGTTCCCGTGTTTCCTGTGTGTTCCTTGTTCCTTGTTGCCTTGCTGCCTTGCCTTGTTTTTCACCCTGGACTGCTCCTTGTATCTGATTTTTTGTTGCCTGCCCTGATCTTCGCCTGTTTATTGGAGTATATATCAAAGTATCTTATATTTACATATTTAGATTAAACTGGTGAGCAAGAAACCCTATTGTAATTGTTAGAATGGCCAAAGATCAGTAATCTCCACGTAAAACTGATTAGGCAAACCGAACCGTAAGTCGTAGAGACTTGAAACTTGGAGGCATGGTAGTACTCACACGGTCTACATGTCACCAAGGCTCACAAGCCAATTGGCCTGAAGGGGGCGCTACAGCAATCAAAACTATGAAATCTCTCATAACTCCTAAATCATTAGTCGCAGGCTCAAATGCCTTACGTCTTTGGAATCCTTGGCTCACAATAGACCAAATGCATTTGATCGGAGTCGATCGTCAATCTCGAAAAAAACACTGCAGTAAAATTCTCTGGGCTCTCTAGGTCAATAATTATAAAAAAAATGTTGAACTTTACCCTTTTGGTAGCTATAATGGGGGTCGTTTAGAAAAGGGGTGTGTTTAAAGATACCCAAAAGCCTATAAAGCCTAAACGAAAACTCAAAATTTCACAAAACTATGTGAGCACATGCGCCAGTTGATTCTAAATAAGCATGCAACATTTTATAGAGATCAGACCACAGGTGGCACTATAACAGTCATAAACGTTAAATATCAACATTTTTCTATGGTAAATAACCTGGCTTTGCCAAAATTCTTTATTTCATTATTAATTTAGGTGGACACAGGCTTACTAAATAATATGTAATGTCTTCTTTCATATGTGCTTAAATGCCTTGAAGTGCTTGAACCCAGATAATCGCTGCTTGCAGCTATATTACATATTTACATTTACATTATATTCAATTTACATTTTATTTTACAGTCTGTTCAAATAAAAACAAATTAATCCATCCCAAGGGTTTTGTGTAAGGCCAGATCTCTCTGTGGAAGACCGACTGAAAGGTGGACCATGAAGAGGAGGAACTCATCGATGGGCTGCAGAGACTGACACCGTCAGAATACATTTTAAATAATTATGATACATATAATGCATGTAACATGTGCATCAAGAGAGAAAAAATAAATATAAATAACCTTTACTTTCTTTCTCTGTCACAAACAATCAAGTTTGTAGTCCAATCTGAAGCCGAGAAATTCAACAAATCAGTGAGGCAGGGGTGGGATAATATCAACGCCTTTTCTTTTTTGGTAAATAAAATGGCAACTGGAGAGGGAAAAGCGTCGACTGAACCGATAGAAGCCATCTTAGAAGAAAGTAAATGCGAAACTGATGATGCATCTACGCCATGTTATGTCTCAGAGAAAAACTGATCTCGCTTTTCCCAAGGGATAGGAGAGGACAGGACTGGTAAGCTCAGATATTACTGTATTTACAATGATAATATGCATTTATTTGATAGAATTGTTATTTTGAAATGTAGAAACACAGCAACTAAGCCAGTAACCTGTTATTTGACAAAATATGTCGAAACTGCGTTAATAATATAGATAAATCGAATAAATTTGTAATTTGAGTGAATTTATGTTTTGACATTGTGAAATAGATATTATTTCAGTGCAAACAACTGTGTACAAAAAAACTGATTTCTTTGTTTCAGTTTCTGATTAAGATTATGCACCACCAGTGGTTGGCACAGAGGGGCCTCACATTTCCAGGAGGCAGGCCAGAGGAAGGTGATGCTCAACATAGGGGACAAAATCCTAGTGATGCACAGAAGTGAAATGATTCAAATTTGGAGGATGTGGAACATGTTCTATACTGTAATAGAACACATACATTTTATAAGTTAAAGAGTCTTGTGTCTCCTGAAAGGAAAATAAAATTGTATAAAACACAAAAATTATATTTGGTCTCATTCTTTTATGCCATTTTTGCATATTACTTGATGTGCATCTCAGAGACAAAGATACAAATGAAGAAAATGAAGCAATAATCAAGAAAACTGCTATAGCATATAGAAAATTAGATTCTTGGGGGTAATGAAGTTTATAAAGCCTGTTATTGCAAAGAACACTTGTAGATGCTAAATAGGACAAGTCGCCTCCCTTCAGTTATATTTCAATAACTCCTATTTAGAAGATGATAGAGGAGAAATTCTCTTTTTCTATTATATTCAGCCACTTAGGAGAATCAAACAAAGTATATTCAACAGGTCCCTAGAGCACCCAACCTGAATAGCAGACTTCGAAAACAGGACTCTGGAGGGAAAAAATGTCAAAAAGCGCCTATTTTAATGTTTATTATAATATTTTAAATGCATATAACATTATTTATGACGTATTGAAATCTGATTTTGTTAGTTTGAAGGTTTTCTGTACATTGCCACCAATATTGTACGTCTTTCACTGTATATGTGTATGGTGAACATTTAAAATGGGGTGTGTAAAATATAGGCAGAATTTCAAAATATGCCCCAGAGTGGAAGGGGTTAAAATTACCTTTGTTTGAGGGCCAGCAGTAGCCAGCAGGTGGGTATTATGCAAATGTATTAAATGGTGACATACACTCTTAAAAATAAAGGTGCTTCATGATGCCATAGAAGAACCTTTTTGTCCAAATGGTTCCATAAAGAACCTTTAACATTTGAAGAACCTTTCTGTTTCACAAAAGGTTCTTTGTGGAGAAAGAAGGTTCTTCAGATTATAAAAATGTAAGAAAGAGATGGTTCTTTAAAGAACCTTTGACTGAATGGTTCTTTGTGGAACCAAAAATGGTTCTTCTATGGCATCGCTTGAAGAACCTTTTGAAGCACCTTTATTTTTAAGAGTGTAGCTACGTCACAGAAATAATGGCAGACAAGCATTGCAGGATTGAGGATATTTGAAGTAGTCACCTTTATTTAAAAGACTCATATATCAGTCCAATCATGTTGGCTTTAAAAATAATGTAAATATGTGGTTGACAACTCTGGCCATACAACTCTGAGGTGTATGGTCCTGCAGAGTTTAGCTCCAACCCTGATCAACTCACCTGACTGTCATTTTTTTTTTTTAGAAATCCTGAAGACTAATACATTTTTGTGACCTATTTGTCACATGTAAATATTAAAACTTTCCTTATTTGCATCATACAAAAAAAAAGAAAGAAATCCTGAAGACTAGCATGATTGATTCATTAGCTTCATGTGTGTTTGGTCAGGGTTTGGAGGTCAATTTTCCAATAATTATAAAATATGTATTCTCTTATTCTCTCGCACACAAAAAAAGTAATTATTAATTCCTTGCAACCTTTGGATGATAGGATCTCCTCACTGTGGCTCAGTATCCCTGGGAAGTAACAGACAAGATATGTTAGTACACAAGAGACTAACAAGATTCACCAAAAAAAGCATATAGCAACTACATCATCGCCACTAAATCATTTACCTGGTTTAGTGCCACATTAACCACTGTAGAGTCAGTATTGCAGGTGGCTTTGCAGGCAAATCCTGAGATAAAGATGGAGATGATGAACTGAAGGATGGAGAACACCAGCAATATTCCAGTGATCCCCAGATCATATACCTAAATAAACACATTAAACATGCCCATATATGAAAGCAGTTCCACAAATAACATCCCAGCAGTTATATTGAGTTTATTCTGATGATAAGGGTATATCTAAAAAATCAGGATATAAGTTGTTAATAAGTAAAATTTTGTCATGATTTCCTCACCTTCTTGTCATTTTATGATTTTTTTTCTTCAAAAGAAGATATTTTAAAGATTTCTTTAATGCAATTCCAAATCATTTTAAAGCATCCAATATCTTTGTGAGGAACAAACTGAGGTTTATGTCAAGATTTTCAATGTAATGACTTAAAAGTAAATGATAAAAGAATCTTCATTTTGGGAGAAGTTTTAAGTGAATAAAATAGCTAAAAACGAATTAAAAAACATTAAAACAAAATATTGCACATTGTACATTTAGTACCTGAGATTTTATACAGTCATAATTGTAGTAGCTTTCATAGTTGCAATTTTGATGTGACCTTGGGGAAGCTATTTCTATGCCCATCAGAAGAATGGTGAGTCCTGCAGTTATGGCACTGATCACATTCATTCCAAGAGAGGCTTTCACCTACAGGAAGAAAAGCATTTAACAAGACAAGAATTTTAATGGAATACACTTGTACAACTCTGTAAAGTAATAATTAGTCCAATATCTTGATCTGTTAAGGATAAATGTCTCATTGTGCTAAAAAAAGCTGAAATTAATGTCCCAGAAGCAACAACAGCTACACAGTTTGTTTCTTACTGGCTGTACTAACAGGTTTTTCTCTTGTAGTAATATACCAGTTTCAGAACACTGAGGTATTTTTTATTCCCAAAATATATGGTGATCTTTTTTGTTCATGAACATATGAACAACATAATTTGTGTGAAAAGAAATATATTTTGTTTAAAATCAAGTAAATATAAATGCAGCTATATTAAATAAATAAAAAAGTAGATATAGAGAAATACTGTGGTGGTATTTGTTGCTATTTTTGTGCTTAAGGATGAAAAAAATCACAGTGGTCATTTACCCTATAGCCCCATTGTATCTGACTGCATACAGTCTTTACTTAAAGAACAGATGATTGAAAGGGCTTTGTGCTTATAACTATTGAATATGAATTAGGCAAGGTCAGTTGTGTATCTGATGCAAATCTTGATCAGAGAATCTTTTACCAATCTAAAGATACAGTGAGAGTTTTACTGCTGACAGATGATTTCTGTACTGCTGCTCATTTGTTGACAGCTTGTGGTGATTTAAATTGCACAACAGTTAGTTGAGCAATGTAATGATGTACAAATAAGGATCAAGAAGTGACAGAAGAGTTCAGCACATTATATGTACATACCACACACGGATGAAGTTTATTCTGCGCAGCAACAGACAGAGAGCCAGTACTGATGTACTGAAAAAGAAACATCGGACATGTTAAACATGTTACATATTAGAAGTTAATTGTGGAAATTACAATTAAAAGGGAAATAAAGCAAAACCATTAAATGAAACTTACAATGAAAGATCCCCAGTAGGTGATGCCGCTAAAGACAGAAATACTACCAAATCTGACTAAACTTGCGGAGCGCACAATACCAAGTAAGAAGACCATCACTCCAGTTAATATCTGTACAGTCTATAGAGCAGATGTGTTTTATTCATAATGGCATAACATTTATGTTTGGAAACACAAAAATATAAGATATATTGATGTTTAATGCACTGAAGGGAATCAGACCAGCACACATCTGTGCAAAATGTCTTATGACAAAAGACTGCTCTCATTTTAAGTGATCTAGAAGAAATCATAAAATGCATTACCCCCAGTGCCTTTGGTTGTGCTTTGAAAAATCCTTTAAGAGCTGTATTGTGATATGCTCCTCTGGCCTGTTGTCCATCATCACAAATAACAGTATCTTGTGCCACCTGTGGATTTACTTGGATGATAACTGTAGCTTTGTCAGATGCGATGACTTTGCTGTTTTCCATTCTAAGAAAACTTTTGGATTTGACCTGTAAGTAATCATTAATCATTAATTAATAATATGATTTAATAATCTTATTAGTAGAGATTTTTGGGGCAGTTGTTGCTTAATGGTTAGATAGTTGGACTTGTAACCCAAAGGTTGCGGGTTCAATTTTCAATACCGTCAGGTAATGTATGTATAGGCTACTCATATAATAATCTTTTGATTGTCTGGGATAATCAGTAGTAGTACATGTAAATACATACGGTATTTTTGACAAGGATGCATTTGGAGTTTTTCCTCTTCTGAAAGATCAGAATGTAAAATGTACATTTTTCACAAATATTTTGTATTATTGCACATTTCATTTGATTATAAACATTTTTAAAGTTATGAATTATATTAATACTATTTTTGTAGCCGAATGCCCAATCAAATCTCAAAACCTTTAAATGGAATTTTATGTATCAAAGTATAACAATAAATAAACAACTTACAGTAAAACAATCGAAAGATCACAAAAGTCAAAAGATGATGGTTATTTTTAAATTATGTATATCAAAATAAATATAGGCTTTATAATTAAAATGATCATTGAACATTTTTACCTGAAGTGAAATTAGTTGTGTTGATGGATGTCTGATAACTCTTCTGATGTATCTTTGTGTGTGGACTGTGAAGAACCGCTAAGGAGGAGCTTGAGTCATACGAGTTTGTGTAATACTTTTAAGGATTACGTTGATACCCTTCCCCCTAAAATATAGTGACTGATGGCAAAAATATCTTTGATTACAGTTTTTTTTTTTAATTGCTTCCAATTTCTGAAACTATGGACTCTAAACTGAACACAAAACCACAAAAAATGCACACAAGATGCGAAACATTACGCATCTCTTGCAAAAACAAACACTTCTTTCAAAACTATTTTAACTCATAAAAATAGTGTTTTGCGTAGTAACTCTACACACAAACATCAAATGATTAGCCATATACATGCCAAACTACACGCTGATATGACAAAAGTAAAACACTACTGTCTTGTGTCTTTTCCTTGTTCATTGTGCAGTGGAGTGCACAGGAGTTTGTCATAGCACTCACACCTACATGTACTGTATGTGTAAAAATTCACTGTACATACAGTGTGTATGCACAATTGATTAACTTTACAGTTACTGAAGTGAACAATCAACACTGAACTGACTTGAGCTGTATAATGACACTATCGAGTATCGAGCATCTAGAACTGCTTTACAGCATAATTTGAATTTCTTACTACTGCTAATATATAAAGCGTTATAGAATTAAAGCTGACTTGAGGTGACTTGTATGCATAATCAGTATATATTTACAAAGTACTTTAAACAGAAATGCAAGGATGAAAAATGTTTCTCAAAACATTGAGTTTTAAATTATAAGTGATCAAATTAGGTATATTTGCACTATAAAAAAGAAATGCAAAGGGGTAAAAATAATATACTTTTTCCTCAAAACATTGAGATCTCCCCCCCCCCCCCAAACCCAGGGAATGAGTCTAATGTACAGATGTTTATCATTTTGCAAAAAGTTTGTTTTACAATTTCAGTAAATCAGATAATGTGCTTAAAGTTTTGCAGACTTGTCTGAAGATTTGGTATATGAGTGAATGGCACTGAGTGTGCCTCAAGTACAACTCTGAGTGTGTAAAAAAAAAAAAAAACCCGTAAAAGAAAGCACCATCAGACGTGTCTATGTTCAGAATACACACACAATAATTCTGTAGTTGGATATTCATTTATCAGAAAATTATTGAGAAGGGCCTTAAATTGTTTATACCTTTATTTATGTAGTGCTTTATTCAATAGATATTGTTTCAAAGCAGCTTCATATTAATAAGCAAAGTAACAGAATCAATTAGGCAAATGCAAAGAGCGCAAACACAGAGAGACAGATACGCACTGGAGTCTACCGTGAGGTGGCTGCTGCTTACTTTCATTTTGTTTTTTATGTTTATTTTGTTATTAAAGTTACATTTGCTGGTTCACTTCCTTTTCCCTGAATCTTAAACTTTGTTACATGCATATATACTTTTTCCTTATCACCCTGAAGTCTTGCGACCCAGGGTTTGAAAACCACTGACCTAGATTCACACCAATCAAGTGTCAGGCAGTTTACCATTGTGGTTGATATTTTCTTTCCATTCTGCTAACTGAACTTTTGCGCTTGTCAACGATGTGGAGAGCAGCTTTATCTGACATGAGCCAGACTGCAGTATTGTACTTGTACAATTCATAGGTTTTTGATTGTCACACTGCATGAGCATACTGTAGATAACTATAGAGATAACATTGTCTTATATCCAGGTTATGGTTGTCATAAAACCATTACCAAAATAATTTAATTTGTTTAGTGAAACATTGGTCACTAGAGGCAGGTAGCTGTGAAGATACTGAGATCAGATGCAGAGGATGAATTGACCACTTACCACTTACCATTAATGTGCTTTGTTGTTGTTGTTGTTTTTGTCATGCACAGACATTGGAAGGCTTCTTGTTTATTAAACTCAACCTGGTTTTAACCAACAGTAACATCAACTTTTTGATTCCAGACATTACAAATGTGCCTGGTCCCACAGTTGAATGTTATAACAGTAAAACCAATGGTTAAACTTTGTTGCAATTCCTTTTTTTTTTCTTCGGTTAAAATCAAAAAAAGATGAAAAAGACAGTCAAGTCAAGACACCTGTATAAAGCACTTTATACAATACAGATTTTGTCAAAGCAGCTTTACGGTGTCAAACAGGAAAATAGTTTGTCAATATTGCAAGAGGACAATAACAGACAGTAAACTTTTCAGCTAAGGTTAGTTCATTGATGATTCAGTGATGTCATCATCCAGTTCAGGGGCCCGTTCTTCTTACCTCACTTATTAAATCTGAGATGATTTGAAAGATGCCAGATATTCTAATCGTGATAACTGATCTCTGGCTAATTTGGTTCTTCAAACTAATTTGCGGATTTGATTAAAATATCTGGATTAAGATGTCTAAGATTACTGCGCGCTCTCGTGTTCCCCGAAAAGGGCAGATGTATCGATACTCGAAACCAAGACAGCAATGTAATGACATATAATTTAAAAAGAGAAATGACGAAAAACTTGACAAATTTCTGGACTTTTGTAAGGAAACAGCCAAGCAAACAAAACTGCATAAATGGTATAAAAGATAAATGAAATTTATCTTTGAAATTTTATATAAATGAAAGTTTTTATTTTATTTAAAAATGTTTTACATGATTCCCAATTATTTATATTCACGATTTCTAGTATTTTTACAGGCTTTACATTTTTATTTCAATGTTGTAATTAGCAGTTCATTTAATTTTATCTTTGAAACACGATTTGCTACATGACAGCAATCAAATAATCTGCATGTCCTGCGCTCCATCAAGCCACTCCCATAATATCTGTCACCACTCAAATTAATGCATGGCTCAGATTAACTGTATAGCATGTGCGTAAGACTCCAATACAATTATAAAGTAACTGTTTTATCTTGAATAAATCTTTCAGTGAGTAAAACTGGCTGTGTCTAGTATTATAGACTACACAACAATATTATATTCTTTTTCAATTAATTTTTTAATTATTATTATCGTAAATTACTGTCCCTGGATCAGTAGGGTACTCTTCTAATAAAGTAGCAGTGTCTGGGACGGATTTTAAGGATCAATTCTGCTTAAAAAGATGCGATCTAATTCTGTTTACATTAAATAAGCCTGCTCCGGAGCAGGTTTAAGCTTACGGACCTGTTGCTATGACAGCAACTCCGGGATGATCTTCGAAGAACCAACCAATCCAAGATCAAGCGAAATCATCAACAATCAAATCCAGCTAACTGAGTTAGCGACATACGAAGAACGAACCCCAGCTCTCTTCCAATAGTGTCTGTGCAATCAAGCCGACAATATTGACAGAAATTAAGCGTCCCCAACTAAGCAAGCCAAAGGCGACAGTGGCAAGGAACCAAAACTCCATCAGTGACACAAATGGAGAAAGGAGCCTGGTTTGATTCCAGGCTGCAACACAGGTCAGATTGTGCAGAGGACTTGTCTGGGTCCCGTGTTCTTGTCCCGATGGCCATCTAGTTGACAAGGTCTTTGCAGGGGATCTATCTCTGGGGCTTATCTGGTTGACATGGTTTCCTCTGACATCCAGGGTAGAGGTCATCTCTAGGTGCTGATCCACCATCTGGTCTGGAAACAGACTGGATCTAGATGGATACAGTGACCTCGGAATAAGAATGAAACAGACTAATATTAGCATAGATGCCATTCTTCTTACGATGTAACGAGTACATCGGGTGTTATGGAAAGTTTTCCCGGTTCCGGTTGCCCTCATTAATGCAGCCTAACAATCCTTTAACAGATTTTAATTATAGAAATGTGATAGTGTGTTATGTGTATGCCAGGTTATGCCTCCCTAACAATGTTAGGTAAATTGTTCCAGAGTTTGAGCAAAGTTTGGAAAACGATCTGCCGCCCGCAGTTGATTTTGATATTCTAGGTTTTCTAGGTTTTGATATTCAAATGGCCAGAGTTTTGAGATCACTACAAACATGAATGACTATAATATGATATGAGCTCGCTCGAGTACTGAGGAGCTAAACCATTCAGGGGTTTATAAGTAATTAGAAAGATTTTAAAATGTATAAGATGTTCAATAGGGAGCTAGTGCAGAGCTGACAGAACCGGGCTAATATGGTCATACTTCCTGGTTCTAGTAAGAACACTGCTGCATTTTGGACCAGCTGGAATTTGTTTATTAAGCTTGCAGAGCAACCATCCAATACAGCATTACAATAATGTAACCTTGAGGTCATGAATGCATGAATTAACATTTCTGCATTTGACATTGAGAGCAAAGGTCATAATTTAGATAGATTTTTTATATTGAAAAATGCTGGAAACATGGTTTTGAAAGGAAAGATTGCTATCAAATAGCACACCTAGGTTTCTAACTGATGACGAAGAATTGAAAGAGCAGCCATCAAGTGTTAAACTGTGTTTTAGGTTATTACATGCAGAGGTTTTTGGTCCAATAATTAACACCTTTGTTTTTTCAGAACTTAGCAGTAGGAAATTACTAGTCATCCAGTTTTTTATACCTCCTATGCATTCCATTAGTTTTGCAAATTGGTATGTATCGTTAGGCCACAAAGAAATATAGAGCTGAGTATCATCAGCATTACAGTGAATGCTAAAACCATGTTTTCTGATGATATCTCCCAAGGGTAACATATAAAGCATGAAAAGCAGCGGTCCTAGTACTGAGCCTTGTGGTACTCCATACTTTACTTGTGATCGATATGATACCTCTTCATTCACTGCTACGAATTGATGATGTTCAGATAAGTAAGATTTGAACCATGCCAATGCAATTCCACTAATACCAACATAATTTTGATGTCTACTCAAAAGAATGTTGTGGTCGATAGTGTTATCTCATAGTAGTATTAGATAGTGATAGATAGATAGTGTTATACTCATTCCATCCTGATGATCCGACGATAGCTGCTCGCATCTCAGCTTGTCTAACAGACATTTCTTGCTGGATGAAGGACCATCACCTTCAACTCAAACTTGCCAAGAGAGAACTGCTTGTGGTTCCATCATCAAACCCATCGTTTCATCACAGTTTCACCATCCAGTTAGGCACATCAACCATAACTGCTTCAAAAACAGACAGAAACCTTGGAGTAATGACTGATGATCAGCTTACTTTCTCAGACCACGTTACTAAAACTGCCTGGTCCTGCAGATTTGCTTTATTCAACATCAAGAAGATCAGGCCCTTTCTTTCAGAACATGCTTCACAACTCCTTGTTCAAGCTCTTGTTCTGTCCAGGCTGGACTATTGTAATGCTCTCTTTGCAGTTCTTCCAGCCAGTTTTATCAAACCTTTACAATTAATCCAGAACGCGGCAGCAAGATTAATTTTGAACGAGCCGAAAAGAATGCATGTCACACCTCTGTTTATCGATTTGCACTGGCTACCAATAGATGCTCGCATAAAATTCAAGGTATTAATGTTTGCCTACAAAACCACCACTGGCTATGCACCCCTTTACCTAAATTCATTACTTCAGACTTATGTGCCCTCTAGAAGCTTGCGTTCTGCAAGTGAACATTGCTTTATTGTGCCATCCCAAAGAGGCACAAAATCTCTTTCACGTACTTTTAAATTAAATGTTCCCTCCTGGTGGAATGACCTGCCCAACTCAGTCCGAGCAGCTGAGTCCTTAGCCATCATCTAAATACATATCTCTTCCATCTTTATTTGACCCTCTAACTCTAGCACACTCTATTCTAATTCTATTCTTTATAATAATAAAAACTTTTAGACTTGCACTCTATTTATTTACTAACTGCTTGTTTTCTTTAAAAAAAACTAACACTTGCTAATCTTTTTGTTTTTTATTATTTATTATATGATGAAAAAACCTTGCTATATGTACTGCATTAAGCTAACTGAGACTTGTTATAGCACTTGCATATCATTGCTATTTTATTGATTTTGATTGCTTTCATTGTCCTCATTTGTAAGTCGCTTTGGATAAAAGTGTCTGCTAAATGTCTAAATGTAAATGTAATGTAAATGGTTGTGTCAAACGCAGCAATGAGATCCAGTAGCACTAATAGAGAAATACAACCATGATCGGATGATAAGAGCACGTCATTTGTAACTCTGATGAGAGCAGTCTCATATGATACGTCTAAATCAGGGGTGTCAAACTAAATTCCTGGAGGGCCGGCGCCCTGCAGAGTTTTGTTCCAACCCTGCTCCAACACATATACCACATAGTTTTCAAATAAGCCTGAAGGACTTGATTAGTTGGATCAAGTGTGTTTAATTAGGGTTGAATCTTTTAACTCTGAAGGACTCTGGCCCTTCAGGAATTGAGTTTGATTCCCCTTAGAGAGAAATGTTTTTTGTGAGGATTTCCAGTCAGGATTTAGACCAGGGGAATCAATACACATACTGTATTTTTGCTCTGTTTTTTTTTAAACATTGGACATGTTAAAGCTGATTCTGGAAATGTAAAATATATATATTTTTTTTTTCAGGGACCTGTCATTTTGGTTAGTCTAGTTCTCCATTTGGTGACATGATCCTGACACTCATGTGGTTAATTGTTTTGTGTCTATGTGAGTGTGCAGCTGGGTGTTTGTTTCCTCACCATGTGATCTTCTCTAGAGCTATTTGTAGGTGTGTGTCATTCTTGTTAACTTGTGGTTGTTTTCACTGGCCATGGGCTCTTGTATTGTCATGCAGACAGGGCAGTATATATATATATATATATATATATATACACACACACACATACAGACAGATAGATAGATAGATAGATAGATCAAGTGTTTTTTGTGGGTTTTTTTGGGGTTTTATTTTTTATTTTTTTTTGTAATGGCATGTTTGGATACACACACACACACACACACACACACAGACACACAAACACCCACAAATAAGTTATGTTCATGTTTTTTTGCACAACAGTTTAAAGGCAATCAAACCAGATTGTCTCAAAACATTGTTTGTGTCAAAACCTGCTACCCTAAGGAGGTTTGACCATCCTAGTGTTTTTCATTCTGTAAGACCAGTCTGATCTCCACAAGAAACAAGTTCAGGAATTCTCACAAAACAGATGTATGCAACAAAACAATAAAACTAGTTTGGAGAGAAGATCTCAAAGAAAGAGCAAAGGACATTATGCCTTGCCCAAACATCTCCTTGCTTATTTATGACCCCCCTCTCCCCTCTCACTCTTCTCCCCTCACCAGGTTTCACTGTCAGCCTAATCATTTTCCTGCATTTATCACATGTGAATCCCTCGCAGCTGACAGGGAAGGCTACACTAAACATGTGGCAAGCAGTGCAAGTGACAATAACAGGAGAAGATGACATGACTCTGATTGTTGAATGATTTCCGACTTACCACAATTGATTGATGAACTTGTGAAAAACGGAGTGAGAGAGAAAAGTAATGGAGCGAGAGAGAGAAAAAGAAACGGTAGGAAACACGAAACGCAAATGACAAGCTAACAGGCTAACGTGCTGCGCTAGAGGTTTAGATTAAAAGTGAACAATGTCAAATTATTTTGATGGATAATATCAGAAATATGGTGAGAATTAAATGATATTTTAGCAGTTTAAACAACAGAGAGTGATAATAAGACAGAGATGTAAAAGAAAAACAAAGCTACATGGAGCTACAATCACAAACCACTCAGCAGCATGGCAGACAGGAAGTGTTCACAAAATTGCATGTCAAGTCCTTTGGAATCTTTACACTCAATTCACAAATTAGTGAAACGAATGTGTGTGCATTTGCTCCATTCCATCACAACGGACTAAACATAAAAGTCCAAAACTCATTCAGAGCCTTGGTTAACAATACTTTCTTTGGTCTTTTGTTAAGTATACACAACAAAACTTTGGGCCTTGAATGAAGTAGAAGTATAAAGCCAATATACTGTATAATACTATACATATATTATATATATATATATATATATATATATATACACACACACACATACTGTATTTTTGCTCTGTTTTTTATTTTCTTGTCTTCTTTTAAAACTAGAACATATTTCTAATTTTGCTTACTGAAGCTGATACCACTGTGGTAAAAGAGAGTTTAGCATGGAAAGCATTGTGGTTGCCTTTTATTCTTTTTACGCAAATGCGTCAGAGTACAATGTTGGTTAAAAGCCACCTTAATTTTTTTTTTCTTCAATACTGGAGAAACAACTTTTTTGTGGGAAATTTTTTTTTTAAATATAAAGGCATCAAAAGTTATATAGTGAAGTACTGTGTTGGTTTTTGTTGCTATTTGATGTTTAGGGATGAAAATAAAATTACAATGTCCCTTTTACCACATAGGTCCATTGTACCCTACTACTTGCAGTCTTTACTCAAATAACAGGTGATAAATGCTCGCTTCGTGCTTTTAGTGGTGTAACTACACAACAATTGCACAACATAATAGTGTATGAATACATTATGAAGAATGTGACAACAGAAGAGTTCTCTCCCACTGATTTGAGCACATTATATTAACATACCCCACAGAGATGAAGTTTATTCTGTGCAGCAACAGACAGAGAGCCAGCAATGATGTAGTGAGAAAGAAACATTGCACATGTTAAAGCTGATTCTGGAAATTAAAAATATATATATATATATATTTTTTTTTTTTTT